>NC_051862.1:134143523-134236023 GCF_015732765.1 Culex quinquefasciatus | reverse complement strand
AACATAAAAGGTCAAGTATCAGCCCAAATCGTGCATTCAACTTTTTCATCAAATTATGATTTCTGGTGCTTTTTGTGTAAATTATTTTCTAACGGTGCTCTGTTAGGTGAATTCATCATAATAAACAAAACAAACATTATTTTGTTTGATTTTGATTCGTAAACAACAACAGAACAATCGGCCTGATGATACTAATGATTTTAATGACTACAAGGAAGTAGAAGACAACGAAGAAGAAGCCCAAACAGATTCAGACCGATTTCACCGATTTCAGTGCTGAAATTGTAGTGATTTTACAGATTTTCTTAGAAAAAGTCGGAAATAACATTTTAAAAGGGCTGTATCTCGAGAACTACATCAGCAAACCTTCTGGAACTTTGCCCAGAGATACTTGAGAGTCATATGAAGCAAAATTCATCATTATCTCGAAATGCATATTCTTTGAAATGCCGAAATTGTATAGATTGTTTTGGTTTTCTTATTGAAAATCGGATGTAAAATCTTAAAAGGGCTGTATCTCGAAAACTACATCAGCGAATGTTTTCATTTTTTGCTCAGAGGTGCGTTATGGTGTAAGGAATCGATAGACACCAAAATTTCGGATTGCATATTTTTTTTCATAATAACGGTATTTTGAGCACCGTGACGTTCTACAATCCATAAATCACCCCGCATAATCTCACCGTCGTCGTTAGCTGGAAAATTCACTAATACAAAGTGACATCACCAAAAACGGAGCAAAATTGACTGCTTCACCGAGATTACGCTCTCCTTTCGCCAGGGTTGAAAACCCATGTTTCTTCTCACGTGGGGGCTCTCCAAATTGGCGGGGATCAGAACTCGAGAGCGGAAAAATCAATCCCTTTTTTTGTTAGCTTCGATTAAAGCCGTTGCATGGCGACTCCGTACTAAATCAACGAGGCTAGCCAGTAACAGAACAAGCAGAAACAAAAAATCGAAGGAAAAAGTTGGAAAAACAATTAATCATTTCCCGGTTTGGGTGGTGGAGCAGGAAAAAAAATGAAGTTTTCTTCAACCCTTAAATTTTGGACGGTGCGTATGGCATGTGTCAGTTTTGTGTTTTATAGAGAATTTGTATCCCTCTGAAGCAAATTTTTGGGCTAAAAAGAAACAAAAGTTTCGTAGACCAATTATTTCATTTTATAAATTCTTGAATTCTTGAATCATTGAATTTAAAATTTCAAGGAATTATTTAGGATTTGAGTTTTTTTGTTTGTTTCTAGTTTCTCCACTAATAAAATGAGTTGTCTTCTTTGAAAAATTATGTTATATTTTAGATTTTTTTTTGTTTCCATTTAGGCATTTATAATGAAATGGTTGGAAAAAAGCATTAAAATCGATTTAATTTTCTATTATCTGATTAAATATACTTCCTAACAGAAACTATTTTTTAGAAAAATTCTATCTTCCTAACTTACTAAAACCATACGTTCTCTGCTAAGGCTGATCATCGCCGTCGGCCTTGAAGTCTGTGCTCGAAGAGACTGAACATCTTTCCCCAATTGTCGGCTTCCCAAGTTTGGGGCAATAAATTCCCATCACTTTCTATCAGCGTCAAAATCTTGGGCCGGATTTTGCTTTCCTCCACACACTCACACACAAGTCGTGTGGCGTGCTCATCGTCCTTTTTCTACCGACCCCACCTCCCCCCATATCAGACCAAGCCCGCCAGATGGGATCTTGTCGACATGCTTGTAGTCCTTTCGGATCTTCACTCCACGTATGCTCGTGAAAGGGGAGGGAGGGGGCGCCTAGATCTCAGTTCAAAAGTGTGGCATCATCGTTATTATTCTCTTTTTTGGAAGAGTTTTTTCTATTATTTGTGCACATGAAAAAAAAAATGAAATAAAAAAACATTTACTAAATAATTACACATGACCAATAAAAATAAATATTTGAAAAATTCAAAAATCAAGTAAATTTTGATTTTATCCACATTTCTTGGAAAATTTCGCACTGTGCATATGTGAAGATTGTGGGGGGTTGGGGACATCATCCACCAATCACAGAGAGAAAAAAAAAGTTAGGGAATGGTAAGCTTGGGAAAACGAGATAACGCTCATCATCAAATCCACTGCTGGTGCTGCTGCTGGCCATGTATTACAAGATAATAATCAATCAAGCCGGAGGCAGAAAGTGTTGGGGGGGAACGAGGGATAGAAGAAGTCATGCCACAGCCAGAAGCGGAAGTGGTCACAGCCGAAGATTTGTGTGTCCGGACAGGGGTTGAATTTGGGATGGGGGTTCACAGAGGATGAAATGATGAATGTATTGAGCAATTGATTTTAATGAAAATGGTTTGTGAATAACATGAAGTGGAGTCAGTTTAAAACTTCATTTATTCTTAAATATTCTTGAAAAAATAAATGCTCAAAAATCTTAGAGACTAAAACAGGAACAAAAACCAAAATTAAAATGAGTTGTATGATGAAATTATTAGGTACCATCAGTGGGGGTGATTATGGGTCCAAAAAAGAAACAAGTCCCGTAATTTCTCATTCTTTCTAACAAAAACAATTTAAATAACATCGTTATTCTTTTAACAGAGAATTGTTCTTAGATAGTTTACTAACATTTTACCAAAATATCAACATCAAAACCTATCCAACGATAGTTCGCATGGAAGATTCGGACAATATTCTATCACAATATCTGAGATCCGATCTGAGAAAACTTCAGTGCTAATAACTTTTGATAGGGGTCTCAGATCTATAGTTTTTTTTTTGGCTCGTTGGAAAGGTCTTTTTAATATCTTTCTGAAAATGTATAACAAGACGTGTTTTCTTACAAAACCACCCTTTCACAATCTTCTGAAATGTAGTCAAGATAGTTTTTTAGAATAACTTTTGAAGTAATTATCTAAACTTGCTGATTTTAAATAGAGACTCATGGGACACCAAAACGGATCGAATTAGACCAACATGGTCAAAATCCTGAGAAATAAAAAAATTGGTCAAAATCCGTAAAGTCAATCCGGAGATAATGAATTGACAATTTTTTGTCCACTCACCTATACACATCATTTGCTCAGAACATGATTCCGAGTCGATATGTATTCGTGAAAGTGGGTCTAGGTGGTCAAATTACGAAGTTCATTTTTCGAGTGATTTTATAACATTTCCTCAGTAAGGTGAGGAAGGCAAAACAAGTCATCCAACAGTGATCCTTGTTGGAGGGAACCGTATTGGCATGCTACAATGTTTGATTTAGAGATTTTCAAACATTTAGGTACTTTTTCCAACAAAAATATTTAAAAGTTGATTTTTCGAGAGGTCATTTTCAGCCAAAAACGTACTTCAGCATTAGACAAACGAGAACGAGAACGAAATTTTTTCAGCTAAGTTATCTTAAGATGTCCCCTACACAACCCTTTTAACGGAATTTAAGTTCATTGAGAAGAACCTTTAGAAATGGTAAAATACGTAAATCCCCAAACCCAATTTTACCCTCACTGACGGTACAGTTTCACTACTTTTTTTTAACGGTGCATATCAACCAGGGCTTTTAGCCTCAAGATTTTTGTTAAAACATTATACAATTAAAAAAAGGTGCAGTGGTAATCCTACAGGCATAACCATCATGACGAAGAACTTCGGACACAAAAGTAAATGAAATTTTTATAGTTTTTAATATTTGCGTTTCTTGGCCACAAAGTCAATCACGAAAGAGTTATTTCGTAAGATCTATTTATTTTTGCTCAAAGATGGTCTCATGGTATTTTGACGTTGGATAACGTTTGAAACTTTCAAACGCTTCTTCAGCTAATCGTAATGGTAACATTTTCGGGCCAGTTGATATGAAATCATTTCATCAATTCTCTGATAAACTTTCGGCATTGAACAATTTTTAAGAAATATTTTGCAAGCAATAAAATTTATTTTAAAGAGTCATTCTGAACCATGTGTTAAAGACACAACACACAAACCCTAGAGTTTGATACCCATATTGCCCCACCTCTTATGGTTCAGCAAATGTCCCCCTATCAAAACATCCGCGGGGCCTCCGGCCACTCCGGATTGTGGCCACTATTAGGTTTTACGCCGACTCGATTTTTAGGTTAGAAATTTGACAGTTCGGCTGCACTGTTTACATTTTTTGCACGTGTGTCTAAGTAAAAATGTGTGTGGGTGTGCGCTCGTGACGTCATGCTGTAAAACCTAATTGCCGAAATGTCAAATTTCATGTCCAGTATCAAAATCCATAAAGTATGATACCCATCTTGCCCCAACTCTTATGGTTCGGCAAATTTCCTCCATCGGAACATCCGCGGGGCCTCCGGCCACTCCGGGTTGTGGCCACTACTGCCGAAATGTCAAATTTCATGTCCAGTATCAAAATACATAAATTTTGATACCCATCTTGTCCCAATTCTTATGGTTCGGCAAATGTCCCCTTATCGGAACATCCGCGGGGCCTCCGGCCACTCCGGGTTGTGGCCACTACTGCCGAAATGTAAAATTTCATGTCCAGTATCAAAATCCATATACTTTGATACTCATCTTGCCCCAACTCTTATGGTTCGGCAAATGTTCCCCTATCGGAACATCCGTGGGGCCTCCGGCCACTCCGGATTGTGGCCACTATTGCCGAAATGTCAAATTTCATGTCCAGTATCAAAATCCATAAACTTTGATACCCATCTTGTCCCAATTCATATGGTTCGGCAAATGTCCCCCCATCGGAACATCCGTGGGGCCTCCGGCCACTCCGGGTTGTGGCCACTACTGCCGAAATGTAAAATTTCATGTCCAGTATCAAAATCCATAAAGTTTGATACCCATCTTTCCCCAACTCTTATGGTTCGGCAAATATTCCCCTATCGGAACATCCGCGGGGCCTCCGGCCACTCCAGGTGGTGGCCATTACTGCCAAAATGTCAAATTTCATTTCCAGTATCAAAATCCCTAATGTTTGATACCCATATTGCCCCAACTCTTAT
Organism: Culex quinquefasciatus; assembly: GCF_015732765.1. Taxonomy (NCBI): domain Eukaryota; kingdom Metazoa; phylum Arthropoda; class Insecta; order Diptera; family Culicidae; genus Culex; species Culex quinquefasciatus. The sequence goes on along the minus strand of NC_051862.1, from coordinate 134,231,063 downwards.
GGTTCCGCCAATGTCCATTTATCGGAACATCCCCGGGGCCTCCGGCCACTCCAGGTGGTGGGCACTACTGCCAAAATGTCAAATTTCATGTCCAGTATCACAAGCCCTAAAGTTTGATACCCATATTGCCCCAACTCTTATGGTTCCCCAAATGTCCTCTTATCGGAACATCCCCGGGGCCTCCGGCCACTCCAGGTGGTGGCCACTACTGCCGAAATGTCAAATTTGTCAAAGAAAGAGCAGCTTTCTGTGTAGCTGTGGATTCCGTCACCCCTCGCGTCCTTCCTTGGTTCCGTCCCGCAAAATCTCCATGGCAACACGATGCACGGAATCTGGCCGCTTCCTCAACCGGGCGCCGGGCGAGAGTAGCTTCCTCGAGCTGTGAAATCCGTCACCGGTTTGGGGGAGCGGGGTGAAGGCAGCTCGCCGAGCTGTGAAATTCCTCACCCCGCACGTCCTTCCTTAGTTCCGTCCCGCAAAATCTCCATGGCAACGTCGTCCGATCGTGGATTCCTCGTGGCTGGTTTCCTCCTCGGTCCCGCATCAGCAGCAGCAGGAGCTCCTTCCAGGTCGGCGTCCAAAATTGATTTGCCTTGATTTTGGATCGGCACCTCCTTTTATATCAAATCTTTTTGGCGTTTGGCGAAGCAGCAGCACAAAAGGAATAAATCGCCAAATTGTGTCAAGGCCAAACGCACACTCAAAAAAATCCACACGTTGAAGTTACGTGAAAAACTATGTGGTTTTTTTCCACTAGACTTTTCACGTAACTTCTACAAGGTGGCCCTAGTAGAAACGGAATTTGCTGGGCCAGATCATTTCACATTGATTCTACGTGTCTCACACGTAAATGCTAAATGTATAAGCTGGTGAACTCTGAATGAATGTTTTAGTAATCGTTATCAGAATCTTCTAGTACTAATGAGGTTAAGAGCTTTTTTCTGCTGTTAAAAATGAAAAATAATGTAATGCAGTTTTTAATTTCAAATCAATGTTTTATTGAATTCTTCTTTTATTAATATTTAATAAATATTTCAAATTCACGATTTCACGATGCTCCGTGTCGAAGTTGAGCCACCAGTTTGAACCGAAGTTGACCGTAACGTGATTGGTCCGGTGGGGTCAGCGGCTGAACTGACCGCTGGTCTGACTGGTCATGGTGCTCATTCTGGCCGAAATGTCATGCCTCTCGTCGGTAACACGCAGAAGACTTTTTGTTCATCAGTCCCAACAATAGTCCCGCTGCTATTGTTGTGTTCAATGATCCTCGGCACCTCGGTGATGTCTTTGATTATGACCTCCCGACGAATCTGCGAATGGTCGAGTCTCTTGGCCACGTGCAGAATCACAACCGGAAGCCTGACCTTCTGGGGACGACCGACGGACCGACAACCGCAATGCATTTGGCGTAGACGATTGGATGCCCAAGAACTCCGTGCAATTTTTGGTGGGTTTAAGCACCACGGTAACATCGGCCGCTAAGGTTAGAACTGGCCAGAAATCCGGTGGCCGCCGGGAAAGAAAATTCTTGTTTCCAGGAGTCACATTCTGCAAAAAAAAATAAAAATAATTATAAACTATAACTAAAATAAATCAAACTTAACTTACCGTCTGTTCAATTTTAAATTAAATTTCTCGAGCATCACTTCAGCAGCAAACTTCACCGTTCGCCATCAATTTTCATACTAAAATAATCACGTAGAAATTCGACAGAATGGCGCACTCGAGTCTCGTTGAAGTTACATTTCAAATCACATAAAAGCTACATGAAAGAACCTAGTGGAAAAATACCATAAGGCTTTTCACGTAACATCAACGTGAAAACATTTTTTTGCCAGTACACGTTCACATTATTTTTACGTGCGTCACGTAAAACGAGCCTAGCGAGGGGAAAATCGGGGTTACGTGATTTTTTAGGTAGCATCAACGTGTGGATTATTTTGAGTGCAGGCAAGGCTTTTGCGGCGGAGTCAAGAAAGAGAGTGTGCGCGTGTGTGTGTTGTGTGCGTGCTTGCTTGCTGTGTGGAAGCAGTTTTATTAATTTAAACTCAGTTTTTAAGTGCTTCAACTAAATTTCATGACCATTAATGAGGTATTGTAAGAATGCGTGAAATCTCCCCTTTCGTTTGGTGGGTACCACTTTTACGTGTGTTGAACAGGAGCTGAGATATTAATGTTACAAATCTTGCAGTCGCGTTTAATTTTTCGTTACATTTCGCTCCGCGAAATTTTGGGTTGCTACCCTGTATAGAGCCCTAAGACGAAGTTCTTCGTCAAAAACTAAGTGATCTAAATATATTATCTTGGATTTATTCCCCAAATTAAATGTCTACAAAATAAGTTACAACAAATTTCTTTTACTTTAACCCTTTCAAGCCTGAATTTAGAAAAAAATATTTTTTTAGTCAATGATGGGAAAATGATTCTTATGACCATACGAAAATTATAGGCTAGTTTTGGAAATTTTGATATTTGGGTCATATATGACCCATCAGGCTCGAAAGGGTTAAATCAGATTGTTGCATTATTTTGTCCTTAACCTTACTGAGGAAAATCTATAAAATCACTCGAAAATGAACTTCTAAATTGATCTCCTTGAATCATCTTCACGTATACATATCTTATCAGGATCGAAATCTGAGCAAATTTCTGTGTGTGTGGCGGGATGCTGATTCAAAAATTGTCACTCGATTATATCAATTTAATTTGTATTGTACATAATTTCACGTCAAACCAGCAAGATCCAGATATTTCGAATTTTACGGATATTTTTAAACTGTGATTTTTGTGAAAATCGTTAATAACGTCATCCTTCAAGACCACCCTATTTCGTAAAGGATCAACCTAATCACCAAAAAAAAAAAAAAAAATTTTTATTATTTTAACCACGGAACTCCCGTACCAAATTAAGGCCGAATCAAATCACTTTAGATATGGATCCTGCTCAGGGATGGGATAAAAAATATATATTTTTCGCTTGCGAACTTTCTTCACCCGCGAAAGAAAGAGAAGACGAAACACGCAATAGAAAATTGTTCTCGAACTTTTCGAAAAAAAAAAAACAAGCCACTTAAATCCATTTATTTCGTTTTGTTTTCAAACATTTTTCATCTGATAGGTAATTTTTGGACGTGTGTTATTACACCTGCAAGTATATTAGTAGTGAAATTGATGTTCCGCCGAATAATCCCGATGATGATTTTTTCACTTTCCTTTTACCGATTGTTCATGCGCGGGAGAGGAGAGCAAAGTTTTCTTATATTTTTTTCTCTTGATGAGCGTCAAAAGGTTTTCTTTTGATGAAGATTCTTCCACCGCTGATCCTGCTGGATTATCGAGGAATCGCTGAAAGCTTCTCAAGACGTTTTCATATGTCACTTACTGTAATCAGAGCCTTGTCAGAAGTGAAAAAGCAATGCATGATATTTTTGTATTTTTTTTATTTTGTTAGAGAAGGTAATATAGTTTTTGAAAAACGTACCATGACATTTGAACACTTTGTTCGTGGTTCCCAATTTCATGAACGCTTGTTCATGATTTTGGGAACTCTTTTTTCTCCGTTTTACTACAAAAAGCATTTCCTTCTGACCACGATTCCCTGTGCTTTGCCAATATGTGGTCACAATGGCCAAACCACACTGTTATGCTCTTAAATAGCAAGATCAAAGTTAGAACCGTGGCAAGGCGTTGACCAATAAATGTAAATAGCCATTATTGGAACCTCTGTACTGCCGCTCTAATCGAGTCCGTCCCATATGTAAAAACAGCAAACCGAGAAAAACGCATTTCAAATTTGTCCCCCCCATAAGGCTACGTGTTAGAATTTTACGAAAAAATGGATTTTCTCCGATTTTCTAGAACAAAGTACTAAATTTTATTGGTTTTTCTGATAGTTTACATGATTTTGAACCGAACTGCATCATTACCTCAAAATTGACAAAATTACATATGGGACGGACTAGCTTCGAGCGGCAGTGTATCTGTAAAGCATATTCAAGATAAACGTTTCAGGCGGTAAGTACCATCACGACAGATTGGTAGATTTTTTTCTGCGAGCAGCTTTGCTTTCTAGTGGCATTACCGGGCTAGACATAATTCACTGTAACAATCAGTTGGAGATTTCACAGAAGCATTTGCCTACTGGCTTATCTGCTTTGATTGCACGCAGATTTTCATGAATTGTTGTTTTCTTTCGCCAACGGATAACTTCCCACTCAGTCTACGTTCCACGCGAACAAATAAATCGTTTTCGACGAAAAAAAAAAATCTTTCTGGGAATTTCGTATAATGCAATTGTCTATTGACCTTTCCGTAAGACATCCTTTTCCAAACTAATAGGGGACAAATGATTATTTTTGGTAGGTTCGTAATACTAACATCACTTTAGCAGATATTTATATTATAAAATATTGAAATTTTTACGTAAACCTGTTTGCGCACTGCTTATCAATAAATTTTTTATTTGATTGCAATTGATTTTTTTTTAGGAATTTATTATTTCTTTATTTTTTTCTGTCTGCACCCTGCTCAAATATCAAGACGTCTTGAGGGTATTCTATTCCATGAAGTCTTTAGTTCGGTTGGCGTTCCCAAAAGTAGAACGAACAAATTAGCCATTTCTCACTCTGCTTCGAAAAAGAAATCCGTCCATGCAAATAAATCTTGCTGAAATTGAAACATCGTAGAGCTGTAAATGAAACTGTCCCAGCCATGGTTCACCAGCGGAAAGCGACCGTGACTTCCCACAGGCCATGCTATGGTGACGTCAACTAATGATTGGCCCGAAGACTCTTGACGTCTTGACGCAGTCTTCCCGGAGGAATGTTCCGACGTCTTGGCGTAACCAAGACACAATGAAGGGCCAAGCCATTCCCGTCTTCAATCCCTGAGCGTTGATGTTAATCCTGGGAAGAGCTTTCTTGAAATCCCAACGCTGCAGCAGTTGCAGAACCGACTGGTGGTTGCATCAATCAACTGAGGACGTTGCAGCAGTTTCTGAGAGACCCTTGGAGCCCTTTCGAGAGAGTCGTGAATTATTTAGAGGCCGCCAACGCCACCGCGACGTCTCCTGGGGTTGGGGTGGTGGAAACAACGGTGAACTTTCCCCCCTTAGAACCGTAGAGATGTGGTAATAATTCATTCTGTGCAATGCCACGCGGCTTTGGAATGCGCAGAACCGGGGCTTGCCAGGGATTTTCCTCTAATACTGCAGAGATTTTACGTGTGTGTACGTACACGTGTGCACGAGTGGGGGATGCTGTGGCGCCCGGATCCGGATTGTTCCACGAGTCGTGCGCTATAATTGGCCCGGGTGGACTCTTGAGGAGATTATTACTGTAATACCTCATCCGTCTCATGTGAGTTAATAGGTGGCGTGCAACTGGTGGAAAACTTGGACAAATTGATGGGCTTGGAGATAATGTCCAGTCCTTGCAGAGTGTGAAATATTTTCAATGTTTTAAGTAATTTCAATAGACAATATTTTATAAGGAGTCATTTTCGGAGACAGTTCTGGAAATTCTCCCCCCCCCCACCCCACCCTAGCCACCAATCAAACGAAACGTATTATGCTTCTTCATCAAAATTGTACATTTTATTGAAGAAAAATATATTACATGCATTTTTCTCGTGCGAGTGTGTGAGTGTGTGTGTGTGAAATTATTATTTGTTGGACTACCCGTACTTTCACTTTTTCGATTTGATTCAAAAATTTCACATTTATTTGATTCAAGCATAAATCATTTGTTTTAAAGTCGCAACAAAGTAATTCAAAACATAATCTGGGACATAACAAAAATCACTGCATTGAGTTGAGATACTTGAACTGTGACATTTGAAAAATGGTTTAAACTGCAGAAAGTCATTAACAACTATACTAAAAGGAACCATGGACGAAAAACCAACCCAATTAATTAAACTTGAGACTGATTCCAAGGACTGTAAAAATGCAGGGATCAAGTCTTCCTAAACGAACTATTTAAACAATTGATTGTAAAAATAGTTTGGCGATAAATTAAACGTAAAATGCGGAAGGGTTTTGTAGTTGATAAGTTTATCAAACAGTTCATGAATAAAAAAACATTTTTTTAATAAATTTTATATGTCTTCTATACTGCCCCTGATCGCATAAATGTCCCATATGCATTTTCATCGATTTCGAGTTATTGATGCAGTTTGGTTCAAAATCGTGTGCTCTTTCAAAAGAGCCTATAACATGCAGTACTTTGTTCTAGAAATCAGGAGAAAATCCAGTTTTTCGCGAAAACTTAACACGTAGCCTTATGTATGGGACAAACTTCAAATGCATTTTTCTCAGCTTGCTGTTTTTGCATATGGGACATTTATGCGAACATGGGCAGTATACATATCATAAGAAAGAATAAAGAACTCTTGGAGGTTTTTTCCAGCACTTTTAAGAAAAATGTGTGTAACTCAATCCAAACATTTTTTTTATTTTTTTTCTTTGTTTTCTACAACAGGTTTGAGTCAATTTCGCACAACTTTCTAGAACAAACCTATTTTTTTACCCACATGCTGACGAGATACAGGCTTGATGTCTACGGGGATCAATTCTCCCCACTCTCCCCTACTTATTTTGACAAACAAAAGTAGAAGATGCGTCATTCTCTGCCAACTCACACGAAATCGAAAAGATGCTGCTCCAACCCCTCTTCGATTTGCGTGAAACTTTGTCCTAAAGGGTAACTTTTGTCCCTGATCACGAATTCGAAGTCCGTTTTTGATATCTCACGACGGAGGGGCGGTACGACCCCTTCCATTTATGAACATGCGAAAAAATACATGTTTTTCAATTATTTGCAGCCTGAAATGGTGATGAGATGGAAATTTGGTGTCAAAGGAACTTTTATGTGAAATTGGACAACCAATTTGATAGAATACCCAGAATTTTGGAAAAAAAAACTAACTTTTTATCATAAAAAAAATACAAAAATAGCTTTAAAATTTTCGCCGTTTTTTGTTATTTGAATTAAATTTATTTTTTGGACATATAATTTTAATGAAAATTTAATGTACTTTTCGAATCTGCAATATTTTTTTAATTTAAAACAAACTTTTTAATTTTAAAGTTTTTATATGCAAAGTAACTTTGCAGGGAAATAATTGAGAGTGTATTAATGACCAAAGTATGAACAAACATTTTTCCGCCAAGTTTTGATTCTTTGAAAGAAAAAAAAAGTTTTGGGGATAAAAATAGAAATATAAATTACAATTAAAAAAAATTGACTGCACTTTTTCACCCAGCAAAAAAATGTGTAAATTTGGGAGGTGTACAATTTGAAGGTTTAATTTTACCTCATTTATGATATAATATTACCTCAATTTATACTAAAATAGTGGCATTACAACGAAAAAGTGGTAAATTAACTCATTTTTAGGGGTAAAATTACACATTTTTTCTGACATAAAATATGTACTCATACCCAGATGTAATATTACCATGATTTTTTTTACTGTGTATGTAAAATCAAATTTGCAACCAAAAAGTATTTTTGATAAAGAGCACCGTTTTCAAGATATTGCCACTTAAATTTACGTTTTTTCGATTTTTTAAGAGCAAAAAGTTCAAAAAATTTCCAGTAAAAGTACAGCGAATAACAGAAAAAAATCAAGATAATTGATCTATTTCAATTCTCATCCAAACGTTCCCACATTTTCTAATGGCAATATCTCAACAACGAATGGTTCAATTTTAATAGTTTAAGAATGAAACATTTGTTGAGTTAGATGATCTGTTCGAAAAAAAATCAAATGGCTAAAATATTGAATATTTGGCTCGTTTGAAATGTTAGTCTTTATTCCAGATTTTTTTCGATAAGCTATTTAAAAACAGAATGCATGATGGTGTTAAACACCATTTGCAACAGGAAATCTTAAATTTGGATTAAAAAAACTCTTTCTTGAGACAGGATGGCCAAATTATCAAACATAATGATTCATTGTAGAGGTCCTTCAAATAGTTATCCAACCAATAGCGATGAAACCTCCCGAGATAAAATCGTACCAGTTTTCAAGTTAAAAATGTGAAAATTAGTTTTATTTTCGTACCTCCAATGCATTGCAATGTTTTACGAAAAAAAAAACATATTTTTTCTCAACTCCAACATCACTTTAATCCCCCGCTGCTGTGAAATTTCCCAACCGTACCAACAAACCAGAACCCATTCCGCCATGAGCAATGTCACCACATCAAATGAGTGCCGCCGAGCGCGACTCAAACAGAATGAAATCAATTCTCATCAATTAAACATAAAATTGATTCCACACCGCCAACATACAGCCCGCTTCCTCCCCATCCTGTTACAGCATCCTCATCCCAGTTACACGGGAAATAATAATGAGCATCTCGGAAAAGGTCAACATGACGACGACACACCACCGGTGTGTGCAACGGTAGGGGGCGGAATGAGTCCACATTAACATTTTATATCCATCCCAGTCGGAGAGCTTTTAGCACCGAGAAAAGTGCATTTTAAGTGTGACGACTTTGATATTTATAGAAGGAGGTCCCCGGTGTTGAATCAAGATTGGCACAAATTTTTGCCTCAGCACTGTCAATCAATTTGCGAATTTTATACAATTTTCACTGAGCGCAAACTTTCCGTGCTCCCGGAGCCCCGCAAAAGTCGTGCAAAAATAAATCGATCGAATTCAATTAAAAATTCATTTGCATCGACTTTCGTGTCCCGGGAACGGTACGAGCTCATGCAACTTCCGGGACGTCCATCGACGATGTCTAATTTGGCGACCGTTCGAAAAGCTGCGAAAGTTTGACCGGAGCTGGTGCCGAAATTTGGCACAGAGAAAAAGATTAAATTTCAGATATTTATTTTTCAAGTAAAAAAAATACATTTTTAGTATAAATTTCGCAAAAAATTAAATTAAATCGAAGTTTAAAATTTTTCACTGTGCTTTTGGCAGTGCTGCCAGGAAACCCCCTCCCCCTTTTTTTGCTAACGAGAAGTGATGTTTTTCGTTCAGTGGGGTGGGAGAAAAAGAGAGGAAATGTCAATAAAGACGACAGGAAGTACATAATTTGACACTGATGATCACCGCATCAATAATCACTTCATCATTAGTGGTTGGCTGCGGAGGGAGAGAAAGTCTGCGGTCAGTGTCACGAAAGACACCTTATTAATTGTGAGGAGAAAAAAACAAATATTTCGGAGCGAAAATTTTCGCCTCTTATCACGCGACGAACCAAACCAAAACTTGGGTGGGGGATGCTGCCAATAACAATAATAAAAATAATGACAGCAATATTTTTGGCATTATTATGGACAAGATTTATTGCTGACGTATCGGCGCGACCGCGGTCCATTGGCTTTGGGGAAATTTTGTTTATCTCAATGGTGCCACTGACTGGAGTGACGCGTTCGTTATCTGTCCGGATAACGTCACGTCGGTGACGCTCTCGGTGCCAGTGGTGGATCTTTATTTATTTCGTCGATGGCTTAAAGGTCACGTGACGAGCGCTACGGCGCGATGACAGTTTAAATTATATGCGGAAATGAATTGAATTTGTAATTTGGAAAGTTTTAATGTATTCCGATTTGCAGGTGTTCTAGAACAAAAACAAAAACAAAAACCAACCAAACCAAAACCAAAACCAAAACCAAAACCAAAACCAAAACCAAAACCAAAACCAAAACTTTTTGCATAAGAAAAGTTTTGGCAGGACTTGGGGAACCAGCAGCGTTCCGAATTGTGGACGTAATAGACTTTTTCACGATTTTATCCCACTGTGCATTTTGAAGCGAAACAGGATTTTTTAGAAATTTGTTCTATGAAAGTCAAGACAACAGTTAAGTCAAGGTTTTCCTTAACAAGCATTTCCTTAACTTGTTACACTTGTCTCACCTTCCCCAACATGTCAATTTTAAGTGAATGAATGTTCAGTCTGTGTTGGTCCTGTATAGAATTATTAAAAATTGGTTGTGCATGTTCTAATTAAGACAATAAAACCAAATCTCTAGTAATTGTAGTTCAAGATAGAACAAAGTAACTTATTTTTCAAGCTCAACAATCCAACATCAGTCCGTGGTCCAATCATGATATGGATCAAGGGCAGGATGTCGAAGAAAAAGCACAGAAATAAAAAAAAACTGTTCCAAAGCTCGCCTAATCACGCAAATACACTTTCCATTCAACTAAAAGAAAGAAAGAAAAAAAACGCCAGGAAATGTTGGACTACTCCCGCCTGCTCGAGCGACCGGAAACCGTGCAAATTGAGTGAGCAAGTGCAAGTGCATCCTCGCAACTGGAGCGTTGCGAAGCTGCACTCTACTGTGGTGCCCCCAATCTCAAAACGCTAGTCGATCTTCGTCGGGAAAAATTCCAGCAAAATACAGCAAATGCATCGAAACGGAGAAACTACGTTCAACAAAAATTTATCATCTTTCGTGGGCGAAAAAGGGAGCGCGCAAATACCTCTTCTTGGAACGCTCTACATTATCATGCATCTTTAAGTCCCTATAATAGGGAATGAAATTTAAATTAATGAATACCCAAGATGCACGGCTCGGAGCGCTGGCTTAATTTTGATTTATTATATGCTAATTTTGCACTGCTTCTGCTTCAGGTGCAGCACGCTGGCAGCACTGGTTTTGTTGGCTAGGGATGGTAATCATCAGCAAATTCAAAAATACTTCTGACTTGCCTGATTTTCCCTCAAGATGTCAGAAATCACTTTTTGCTGATGGTACAATTCTAATTTGAAAAAAAATGGAAAATTACTCCAAATGCTGCAAAAACATAATTTATTATTATTTCCCGTCACAAACCAAGGGCGGATTCTCCTAAACCACATTATTATAATCTCATTATAAATATGAATGAGGTAGTTTTAAAGTGGGAGGATCAAGTGAAATATCTTGGACTTGCTTTTGACAAAAATCTTACTTATAAGGATCACATTGAAAGTATACAGGTTAAATTTAACAAATATATTAAATGTTTGTATCCACTTATAAACAGGAATTCTATACTTTGTCTCAAGAATAGATAGGGGCTCTGAGATTTTTAAAAATGTATGCACCTGGTATATTTTTTGGGTGCGGGACATTTCGCCGAATAAAAAAAACATTTTGAGAATACTTCTGTGAGTTGGTGCATTCTTTCAAACACGAATCGTTCTTTGTTTTAGCTTTTGGTAGTTTTGGTGTTTTTATATTTTTGTTTACCTTTTATTTTAATCTTTTTTTTTAATTCGGCGAAATGTCCATTCGGCGAAACGTACCAGATCCGTCGAAGTGAGACTAAAAGCCTTTCATGACATGAATGCAAATTTATTTTAACAAGTTTGTTAACCAATCAGGGAGCATAAAAATAGCAGATGCAGATTGGAATAAGACCTGATATATTGAAATGGAGTTCAACGTTATTAGACACTTTGACTGTTTCCCGATACAGTCAAAAATGTCTGAGAATGTAAATTTCCACACTGTGCTCCAAGGCTACATACCATTTCATAAATTTCAATACTTGTGTACGTCCCAAATACTACAATTTTTTCACTTAACTACGTAAATATAAGAAATTTCCAATACTACTTAGTACCGGAAAGTTTTATTTTTCGAAAACAACGCATTTTTTTCATCTGCTTCATGGTAAAATCATTGATTTCTTTTATGAAAACGTTTCATGATAAGTTTCAAAATCATTTTAAGTACGTTTTCTTCATAAATACTACATAGTTTTAGCAAAACTACGTAAAAACAGAAAAATCAAACTTTTCTATAGAACTTCATCTGCTTTATAGTAAAATACTTGTTTGGTATGAAAATGATTCAAATTATCCAAATTATAATTTTCAAAACAGGTTTTCTTCATAAATACTAAAAAATTACCAAAACTACGTAACATACAGAAAATTTTAAGCTTTATTTGCTTCATAGAAAAATCAGTGATTCCTTTTATGAAAATGTTTCAAATCATCTAAATGTTAAGTATCAAAAACATTCTGAGTGTGTTTCTTCTGAAATGCTACAAAGCTCTAACATAACTACGAAAAATACAAGGCATTTCAAACTTTCCAATAAACAATAATTTTGGTCTAAATTTAGTCTCAGAGATATGGTATTTTACTATTGTGCAACAAATTTTCAATAAACATATTATTGTGATAAGTGCTGCAGATTTTCAAATACAAACTACAATTCATGTATTGAAATGTGATGCTTTTTCTTTATATTTGGTTTTTATTATTAAATATTGATTTTATGGTTGAATACAACAATACCAACGATAAATGCAATGAAAACATTTGCACAAGTATTATATATAAATTGAAAACAAAACTACACTACAAGTTTTATCTTAAATTTGAAAAAAAAAATCATTTTATCAATTGATGTTTGCGGTACTTGTAATCCTTTCTAGAGAAAACAAAAAAACGCAGTATCGAAGAAAAATGAACCAAATAGTCGAGAATGTTGCGCGCACCTTCCAAGAACGAGAAACTACTAAAAGTATAGCGGAAGGAAAAACTAGATTCCCAAGGAAGCAATCCCCCTCTTCTCGAAGTTCCTGCACCGTGACCCGAGTGCTTGGTGGCTAGTTTCGCTCAACACCATCGTACCTGGCAACCCGGTTCTTAAGGTCCTCTCAAGGGAACGCTCCATCACAGTGTGCAGCATCATCTCAAATGTTTTAATGGTTTATTTTCGAGGATCTTATTTCTCATAAAACTCAATTTTTGATGGATTTCCCTCGCTATTTTCACCCATTGTCCGTGAAAATTCCTTCGCCCCATTTTCACTGGCGTGCACTTTCGAGTCGCTCCGTTGCTTTTCACATTTCCTCCTGGCTCTCACTCAGGAACTTTTTCCAAAGGTTCCACCACCCCGGAAAAGGTCTATGAAATTTTTATGTTCCCTCTCAGTGATATCTCTTGTTCGCCACCAGAACCGAAACCGCAGCAAACACATGCACTCACTGATGATGGTCAAAACGGGAGAGGGCGATGCAATTTCATGCACTTCCGTTCAGTGCCAGTGATGATGGTTGGTGCCCGGAATGGACGGAATTCGTTCGTTATAAAATACGTTTTTCCGGCAATTCCCGATAGACGACGTCGTCGTCAACGATGGTGGGAAATTCTGCAAGGGAATTCGTGAGGAAATTTGTGAGGCACTTTTGAGAAATACCTGTTAAGGAATTTAAAATTTGGGATTCTAATTTTGCTTTTAAATTTTTGAAATGATAAACTCTAACAGCCAATAGGATTTTTGATTCATAACCATCTTTAAACTGACATCTTTACAAAACGATTTAGCCAATTCCTGCTACGAAAATATGCTCAAATTTATGACAATTGCAGCCACACACACATACGCTCCCCATTCTCGACCAAGTCAAATCCACAATCTTTTCCGATAAATCTCTGGACCGCCTTTGGACAAAATTTATCATACCGGAAGATGTACTGCCCGCAGCTGGCCGGAGTGCAAAATGAAAAAATTGCAGCAAAAAGACGCATAAAAAAGTGCGATAAACTATTAAACTCGCATGAAAAGCTGGGCTGCGCCGGAGAAAAACCGAAGGAAAATCTCTCGTCCATTTGGCTTGCAAAACTTTGGGGCGAGGCGCGGCAACGTGAAATATCGCCACGATATATCATGCAACAATTGTCGCTCGCTACTCCCCGGCTGGTTTATTCGCCAGCCAAGTGTGGTGGTAGTGATTCACTTTTGCTCACTTCTTGTGAGAGTTGCGCAACGGAGATAGAGGTGGCAGTTCTTGGGTAGGGAAGAGTGCCATATTTTGAACTTAGTTGATATTATTCAGTATTATTATTTTAAATTTTTCCCCCGAAATTTGGGAGTGAGTATATACTTTACGTACTGCAATTCAATTTTGTATGACCTTCTTTTTAAAATTTTGTTTTTCAATATTTTTATTTTCCACAAAAATTTTCAAACCAACACAATAACGTAAAAATTGAGAAAATTCTCTGAAACTTTCCTGAAGAAAGTATGTTTTGCTACATTGCTTCAGTCAAAAGATACAGCTTGTTCAAAACAGGTCTAAAATGCGATTTTCGTGCAAAATACACGTTTTAGACCAGTTTTGAGGACGCTATATCTTTTGACAGGAGCAAGGTACCATCAGTGGGGGTGACTATGGGTCAAAAAACGATACACCTCTCGTAATTTCTTAATAAAAAAACAATTTAAATAACATCGAAAATCTATCAACGTAGATTTGTTCTTAGCTAGTTAACTAACATTTTCCCAAAATATGGTGGATTTTGATGATCACTACCTTAAATGCCAATTGTTTGAAAATTGACACAATTTCACCCCTTAGAGGGGGTGACATTGGGTCAAATGAAACTAAAATGATGCTCAAATAGAACGATATGGTAGAAACAAGTCATCCAACAGTGTTTCTTGTTCGTGGGAATCGTTTTGACATGCTACAATATTTGAAGTACCGTAAACTGGGGTCAATCGGGACAAATGGGGCGAATTGGGACAGCAGTTTTAACCATGTTGGAGCAAAATATTTTGATTTTTAAAAGCTTTAAGTGCCATAAAAACTGGTGTCCCTATTCAGACTGTAGTCCTGATTCACCCCAGATTACGGTAGAGATTTTCAAACATCTGGGTAGTTTTCGAGCAATTCCAACAATAATTAGGAAAATGATTTTTCGAGAGGTCATTTTTGGCCAAAAACGTACCTCAACTTTAGACAGCTGCCAAAATAACAGGATTTATTCTAGGAACGAGATTTTTTCAGCGAAGTCATCTTTAGATGTTCCCTACACAACCCATTTAACAGAATTTAGTTTCATTGGGAAGAACCTGAGCAATGGTAAAATCCGTAAAAAATCACTTTGACCCAATCTCACCCCCCAGACCCAATGTCACCCCCGCAGACGGTAGCGAAACACTTCTTCGAGAAAGTTTCAGAGAATTTTCTCAATTTTAACGCTATTATGTTGGTTTGGAAATTCAATTCACAATAAAAATTACAGATTTAATTTGAATAACCAAAAACAAAAAAAATCACTCAAGTACAGGAAGTGATAACATCCTTAAGGTGAAACGGGACGCATTTTCTTAGAAAACTTACGTTCAACTTACATGAATTGCTGAACTCAACAGGTTGCTTGTTATCAACCTATTTAGCGTCTGCAAAAAAAAAACTTCGTAAGATATGGCATTTTTCTTAAAGATGCTTCCAAAAACTCGAGTCGTGGAGTCAATATGGCGCCGGCTTCCTGTTTCACCTTAGCGAGTTATCGCATTTATATGAAATTTGCGAAAAGATTATACTTGGGAATTATTGTTCAATTATCGATAGTTTTTAACTAAATAATTGATTAATTTGTGTTTAAATTTGTTCATCGAAACGAAAAGATCAGAAAATTTTCCAAATAAATTTTGCTTAATAATAAAGCTTTTGGAATGTTACAATATTTTTTCAAAAATATTATCTGTACAAATAAGTTAAAACTAAGTGTAGTTCCATGGTTTGTATTAAATTTTTCTTAAAGCTTTAATTTCCGAAAATTTCTTGATTTTTCAAATAAAAATTAATCAAGGAAAACTTTTAATAAGAGAGCAGTTCTCTAGGATTTCGGTCATTCGATTTTTTTTGTATTTTTTAATCCGGCTGAAACTTTTTAGGTGCCTTCGGTATGCCCAAAGAAGCCATTTTGCATCATTAGTTTGTCCATATAATTTTCCATACAAATTTGACAGCTGTCCATACAAAAATGATGTATGAAAATTCAAAAATCTGTATCTTTTGAAGGAATTTTTTGATCGATTTGGTGTCTTGGGCAAAGTTGTTGGTATGGATATGGACTACGCTGGAAAAAAATGATACACGGTAAAAAAAATTTGGTGATTTTTTTATTTAACTTTTTATCACTTAAACTTGATTTGCAAAAAAACACTATTTTTAATTTTTTTTATTTTTTGATATGTTTTAGAGGACATAAAATGCCAACTTTTCAGAAATTTCCAGGTTAGCATAGCATAGCATAGCATAGCATAACGGGTCTGCACCACGCTGTAGGGGGTGCCACAATGGTCAATTCAATATTCTTAGACAAGTTGATTGCTGCCCGGTACATCCAACAATATCTAAGAACGTAAATTTCCACACTGTGCTCCAAGGCTACGCCCATACAGTCCCGTGGGGATTTGGGAGGGGATGTTTTTGTTGTTCACTAGTGGCAAAAGTGCAGGGAACCCATGCGACTTTTAAAAGTGAACGGAATATTTTTGGGAGGTTTGGAATGGGGGTTAGGGGAATTTCATCGGGCCGATGAAAATGGTTGAATGCGTAATGTATTAAATGATTTGGAAGTTTGTACGTGTAAATGTGAGTCTTTAGTGTATTATATAATAAGCATGTAGTTTTGTAAAAATAATAAATGAAACAAATATAATACATATAATAAATATAATAAATAAAATCAAGATGATTCCAGGAAGCTGAAAAAAAATTGCAGTAATTTAAAATATAAATACGCCAGATGGTTCCCATGCTGTTCTAGAAAGTTTTGTTAATTTAAACAATTTGATCATATATGGTATGAGGAGATGGTATGTTACAGGAAAGGATAAGGAAGAGGAATAATATAAACAATTATATAAATCATATAGTGAGTTGATAAATTTACACGCAGACAGTAAAATTACCACAATCCCTCACCCCATACGAACAGCGACACCAAAGCACACACAAAAAAAATTAACCTGAATAATCACGACTTCGACTAACACGCAATAAAATTCATAAGCACAATGACCCCCACTATTTAATTATAATAACCACTCACCCAAGCACACAAACAGCGACACAAAAGAAATGAAAATGAGCATGCAAAAACAAGACAACGCGTCCCCGTGGTCAGCGCACTAATCAACTTTTCAGAAATTTCCAGGTTGTGCAAAAAATCATTGAGAGAGTTATGAATTTTTGAATGAATACTGATTTTTTCAAAAAATCGAAATATTGGTCGCAAAAATTTTTCAACTTCATTTTTCGATGTAAAATCGAATTTGCAATCAAAAAGTACTTTAGTGGAATTTTGATAAAGTGCACCGTTTTCATGTTAAATCCATTTTTAGGTGACTTTTTTTTAAATAGTCGCAGTTTTTCATTTTTTTAAATTAGTGCACATGTTTGCCCACTTTTGAAAAAAATATTTTTGAAAAGCTGAGAAATATCTGAGTAATTCTCGCTGAAAGTGGACCACTATTTACACAAGGTGCTCAAAAATCAAAAGCAATGTACTTTTCCAATAGCCCCCACCAAGTTATGAATGAAACCATGTTTGGTTGGTTAAATTTGTCCTCACCTCGGCGCCACGAAGCTAATACATTTTTTTAAATTGGTAATTTTTTGACTTAGGCGCGTCTACAAAATTGCTAATAACTTTGCAAAACTTCAACGAACCCTTGATGTTTAGGGGTGTTTTGGAAAGGAAATGAGCAGAGCTTTCGAATGCACTTGTCAGAAAAATACCGTTCCATACATTTTTAGCCATAAAACAACAATGTATTTTTAAAAGTCATTTTGAAGGCCGGCGCCCCGCTTTATCGAAAAACTGACAAATCCATTCGAAAGCTGAGACGATTTCACATAAAGGACCAATAAATCTAAGGTGTATGTTCCTCCTATCTTTTTTAATCTAATTTTGTATCTGAGAGCGCAGCGCTCCGTTCGTATTTTGGGCGCCCAAAATGTTGCATTTGCTTGCCCCAATTCAAGGTTTTGTCAAACAATATAGGTGCTCACTTTTTTAATGATAGTTTATTGTCCAAGGATCAAGATGCACTATCGATAATTGACCAATATTTAAGTTTTTGGGTTCTGCCAGGCAATTTAATGTCGAAAAGTTGTTTTTGTTTACGTTTTTTGTTGTTAAATGCTTACTTACAATTGGGTGGACATTTTTACAGTAAAACTAATGAATGTAGCATGTAGAAAATTTTACCACGAACAGTTTTCTCTAGGAGAAAACGTAATTTCGATACTCCAACGCAAAGATATTTGAGTTTTAGTGAGAAAAAAAGTGACAATTTTACAAATTTTTCAGAATTAACAAGCACGGCCTATTATTTACATGCGGCATATGTATTGGAAGCCAAAGTATGGTTTCTTATAGTTATTTAGGTCGCTGAATTCGGACCTGCAATCAAATTTCAGGTAAACAGTAAAATTTGGAGCCACACCCAAAAGTTATTTGCGGTAATATGCTGTAATTTTAATCGCTAGTGAATTCGGTCATATTTCATTTTTTGCTCACCTTTAATTTATATTTTACTCACGGATTTTTTTATGGAGAATGTTTTTTTTCAAGTTCTGATTGTTTTGAGAATGTCAGAAAACCTCGTTTTGTGAGATGGCTGGTTTTAATGTAAACTTAAAAATAAATGAAAACTCTAGATTTTTTAGGAATTTTTTTTAATGATTTTGGGTACGATTGTTTACGTCTAAATTGACAGTCATTAATTAATGACGATTTCCATAACTTTCCAAGGAATAGGAAAATCGCTTCCAACCATTTTCACTACACGCAAATGACATTTGAGCGTGGCTCAAATCTGGAGCAACATAAGAAAAGGGCGGATAAGCATTTTGACAGCTGAAACTATTTTCAAAACTACAAGACAACAAGTAACTTTTTCCCAAAACTCAAAGTGTTAAAAAATAGCAAGTCTTCCCAGCTACCTTCTACCGCAGCTTTCGTTAAATAGTTACCTGTTGTCTCATAATTTGCGAAATAGTTTTAGCTGTCAAAATGCTTATGCGCCCTTTTCAAATGTTGCTCCAGAAATATCACTGTTCACTGTTTACCTGAAATTTGATTGCAGGTCCGAATTCAGCGACCTAAATAACTATAAGAAACCATACTTTGGCTTCCAATACATATGCCGCATGTAAATAATAGGCCGTGCTTGTTAATTCTGAAAAATTTGTAAAATTGTCACTTTTTTTCTCACTAAAACTCAAATATCTTTGCGTTGGAGTATCGAAATTACGTTTTCTCCTAGAGAAAACTGTTCGTGGTAAAATTTTCTACATGCTACATTCATTAGTTTTACTGTAAAAATGTCCACCCAATTGTAAGTAAGCATTTAACAACAAAAAACGTAAACAAAAACAACTTTTCGACATTAAATTGCCTGGCAGAACCCAAAAACTTAAATATTGGTCAATTATCGATAGTGCATCTTGATCCTTGGACAATAAACTATCATTAAAAAAGTGAGCACCTATATTGTTTGACAAAACCTTGAATTGGGGCAAGCAAATGCAACATTTTGGGCGCCCAAAATACGAACGCGCTGCGCTCTCAGATACAAAATTAGATTAAAAAAGATAGGAGGAACATACACCTTAGATTTATTGGTCCTTTATGTGAAATCGTCTCAGCTTTCGAATGGATTTGTCAGTTTTTCGATAAAGCGGGGCGCCGGCCTTCAAAAATGACTTTTAAAAATACATTGTTGTTTTATGGCTAAAAAATGTATGGAACGGTATTTTTCTGACAAGTGCATTCGAAAGCTCTGCTCATTTCCTTTCCAAAACACCCCTAAACATCAAGGGTTCGTTGAAGTTTTGCAAAGTTATTAGCAATTTTGTAGACGCGCCTAAGTCAAAAAATTACCAATTTAAAAAAATGTATTAGCTTCGTGGCGCCGAGGTGAGGACAAATTTAACCAACCAAACATGGTTTCATTCATAACTTGGTGGGGGCTATTGGAAAAGTACATTGCTTTTGATTTTTGAGCACCTTGTGTAAATAGTGGTCCACTTTCAGCGAGAATTACTCATCTCTATATTTTGCTTCTTCGGACTTTGTTGATACGATCTTTAGTTGCTGAGATATTGCAATGCAAAGGTTTAAAAACAGGAAAAATGATGTTTTCTAAGTCTCACCCTAACAACCCACCATTTTTCAATGTCGATATCTCAGCAACTAATGGTCCGATATTCAATGTTAATATATGAATCATTTGTAAAATTTTCCGATTTTTTCGAAAACAATATTTTCAAAATTTTTAAACCAGGACTAACATTTTAAAAGGGCTAAAAATTCAATATTACGCCCTTTTAAAATGTTAGTCTTGATTTGAAAAGTTTGAAAATATTGTTTTCGAAAAGCTCGGAAAATTTTACAAATGTTTCATATATTAACATTGAATATCGGACCATTAGTTGCTGAGATATCGACATTGAAAATGGTGGGTTGTTTAGGTGAGACTTAGAAAACATCAATTTTCCTGTTTTTAAACCTTTGCATTGCAATATCTCAGCAACTAAAGGTCGTATCAACAAAGTCCAAAGAAGCAAAATATAGAGAATTTTCTCAGCTTTTCAAAAATATTTTTTTCAAAGGTGGGCAAACATGTGCACTAATTTAAAAAAATGAAAAACTGCGACTATTTTCAAAAAAGTCACCTAAAAATGGATTTAACATGAAAACGGTGCACTTTATCAAAATTTCACTACAATACTTTTTAATTGCAAATTTGATTTTACATCGAAAAATGAAGTTGAAAAATTTTTGCGACCAATATTTCGATTTTTCAAAAAAAATCAGTATTCATTCAACAATTCATAACTCGCTCAATGATTTTTTGCACAACCTGGAAATTTCTGAAAAGTTGGCATTTTATGTCCTCTAAAACATATCAAAAAATAAAAAAAAAATAAAAATAGTGTTTTTTTGCAAATCAAGTTTTAGTGGTAAAAAGTTAAATAAAAAAATCACCAAATTTTTTTTACCGTGTATCATTTTTTTCCAGTGTAGTCCGTATCCATACCTACAACTTTGTTGAAGACACTAAATCGATCAAAAAATTCCTTCAAAAGATACAGTTTTTTGAATTTTCATACATCATTTTTGTATGGACAGCTGCCAAATTTGTAAGGAAAATTATATGGACAAACTAATGATGCAAAATGGCTTCTTTGGGCATACCGAAGGCACCAAAAAAGTTCATTTTTTGAGAATTGTGCATTTGTTTTGATATTTTCTATTCTGTATTTTTTTTATTTTATTAAAACTATGTCAAACAAGTCATCTTGCATCTATTGGAAGATTCCTTCTAAAGACACAGTTTTTTTTATTTTAACCTGCTCATTCTGTTTGACCAAAACATGGTGTACCTTTGAAGGTTACGATCTAGATTTCTCGAAAAAAAAGTATACGAAAAAACATCTCGTTTGAATATTTTACTTTTTATCATAACTTTTTCCAAAAAATGAAAAAAAAACTATTTTTTTTAATTTCAGAAATTAAAAATAATTAAGTGAAGGAAAATTAACCATGCAAAAAATGTTTTCCAAGAGCTGAGAAACTATCCAACCATCTATACAGAATCTTTAATTTTTAATTTTGTGAAAATTGATTTTCTATAAGTGTCATCGAAATAGCTCTCATTTTTCATCAAAATAAGCAAAAAATACTATTTCGCTCGCAGGCTGTAATTTTTACTAAAACTTTTAATTTTTTAACATTATTTTTGTCATTTCATAGAGCACGATACAATGTCTTTTCATTAGATTTGATCAAATTTAAGAGTATACCTGGAATCCAGGGCTGTCACATTATTCCCTGCTGGTTTCCGCCCATGGGTAACAACTGGGTGCTGAATAGTGGTTCGCAAAACGGCCTCAATTTTGAACTGTCAAAGTGGAACCAATTTACTGTTCGCCAAAAGTAAAGAGTATTGTTATCGATCATTACATTTTTTCTGCAAGAATGAAAAATTAGTGGCTTTTGAGGACCAGGAGTTGTAGTCAAGGAATCTTAAGAAAGTTGGAGGCGAGATCGTTATTTTTTATAATTATGCATGGAAGTTGTTTATGAAATAGATGCGGTTGTATCCATCCAGAAGCTGTCTTTATTGATTGATTCCGTTTGAAAACCTACTGGTTTAGTGAAAATCTTCTCTGTTTGTTGGATCAGCTTAACTAGAATTAGCGATGTTTTTTCGCTGGACCAGGAAGAGCTACAGGTTGGCTGTAGAATTCTACAGCCAGGGGTTTTATCTGCGACATCGCAAATGACACTCACCGCAGTTCTTCATAACCCGTAAAAAAAGAAAAACATCATCTAACCGATCGAAACTTGAAAACACACACACACAATATTCCGGCTAAAAATTTCAAAAACTAGACAAAATAAAACACATACTACTGATTATAAAACAGCTCATTTACCAGCAAGAAAAAAGTCATGCTTATGCTTGAACAGCCTACTACTTTGTAGATGTAAACAAAGTGGGATCATTCGAAAATCACGTTACAAATTCTCTCTATTCATCACCCAGGGTAACAATGAGAAGTTTTGATTTTTCTTCATCAAACTATTTAAAATTTAGAGATTTCTTCCAAAATAAGATTTGATGGTGATTTATTTGTACATTTATTTAGTTTTAACTTTATTAATCATATATCGACTTTTTTTTTGGTTAGGTCCTTTAAACAAATGTAAACATTGACCTTATGTCAATGCACATCGCAGTAAGCTGGATACACTCATGTTTACATTTGTTTAAAGGACCTCATCAAAAAAAGTCTAAACATATCAAGTTATTTAGAATAAATCAAGGGTCCTGATTGCTTCAAAACGACACATTCACTCGCGATCACAAATTGAAAGCGACAAATAAACTGCTCTGACCGTTTCCTACCATTTGTCGCTTCCACACCAATCGTTACAGGATACTCTCTCTTTGCTTGTCGCTCAGCCGCTGAGTCGAAATAGTTTGCGATTGGCTTTGTTTTACTCATTTATTAAACTGCTTAAAATCTATGTTATCAAAATGATTTGCAATTTTATTGATAACACGACATCAAAGACACATTTACAAGCAATTTCCATCATGCCAAATACAAATTTACGGCAAACTGTGGTAGTGCAGGCCAAAAGAGCGCCGAGCTTGTATGTTCGCTCTCGACTGGTTGCGAGCTCCAGTCGGCAAAGATTTGCTCGGCGTTGAGTGAGTGATTTTTTATCTTTTAACAGAAAATCAGGACCCTTGGAATAAATATAAGGATTTTTAAAACATTTACATATTTTTCAGATTAACTTTAAAAGAATTTTTTTGGAAAAATTGGTTTTAAATGTTTGTGACTATCTCATATTTTGGTAAAAATTCGAACACTGCAACAAAAAGATATATGATAAAAATTTTATGATAAAAATAAAATCACATTGAATGTTAAAAAACCAAAGTTGAAAACTCATTGAAAACTACTCTACCCTTAAGTGATTTTCGATTGCAAATATGAAAATGAATCAAGAAAACTTGAATCAAGAGAAGTGCAGATTTTATTAACACGGGAACGCCCAACGCATGTCCAACTTACACGGACGCCCAAGCCTCCCAAAAAAGGTGGAACGGTAACTTCAACTCGCTGGTTCTCGGGCATTACTCAACCAATCGGGACGTTTCTTGTTTCCAGTGATTTGTAAGAATATCTAGATGATCGTAAAATTTTGCAGAACTTGATTTGAACAAATCTGTAATTTTTGCGACCGAAAACATCGATCCAACTTTTTTAAAACGACTGCCTCCGCGGAATTTTTGGCGATTTTTTTTACACGCGAAAAAAAAAGTTGGAACGATGTTTTCGGTCGCAGAAATTACAGATTTGTTCAAATCAAGTTCTGCAAAGTTCTAGAATCATCTAGACATCCTAACAAATCACTGGAAAGAAAAATCATCTTGATTGGATGAGTTATGCCCGAGAACCATTGAGTTGAAGTTACCATTCCAACTTTTTTGGAGCCTTGGGCGTTGGAATGTTAAAACAAATCAAGCTGCTTAAAATCACACGGGACTTTCAAAAAAAAAATTGCAGTAGTGGGTTAAATAGCTGTTTCAGATAAAACTCGTCGAAACTAAAACAAATTTTTGAATACCAATAAAAGGTACGATATCTGTTTAATCAAACCAAGCAAAACGATATCCAGTTGTCGCACGATTTCCTTCCAATTCTCCGGAAGAATAAAAAAGCATCCAGCCGGCGGAAGCGTTATGATAAATGAGAAGACATCTTTCGCATCAGGAAACCTCCACCCAACGCCACCCAGGCTCAAACATGTTGAACGATCAATTTTTCACAATTTTCAGTTAATCATGGTGTCGCCCGTCAGGATCTTTATTCATTCGCCTTTTTCTCCTTTCTTTATCAATTTCAGATTTTCCTCCAGCCGCCAGCGGGGAGTCATCGTCGGTGCAACAGTGTGAAACCAAGTGCCGCCGCGCGCGGGTGTGTGTTGAAGGGGTCGGTGCAGTGAGTTTGATTCAGTGCCGGGTGTCACTCTGTGTGTGAGGGAGTGAGTGTGCGGGTGTGTTTGTGACCGATCCCATAAAATAGGAAAATGATGGATCGGTTGGGGTTGGTGGCGCTAGTGGCGCTGGTGGTGACCACGGCACGAACACGGCTGGGGTGGCCACCGTTGGCCGGGGTGGCCGCGTGGAAGCTCGACAACCGGAACATTCTGTACACCAACCAGGATATCTCGTACGAGTGTCCGATCAACACGATGTGCCGGTGCGCGAGCCTGCCCAACGAGACCGCACTGCTGGAGATTAATTGCAACGAGGTGTCGCTGTACAAGTTTCCAGGTGAGCTTATGATGGAATTTCTGAAGGAATGATTATTCAAGGGTACCATTATTTGTGGATTACGGCCTGGAATTCGGAAATGATTTTTATCTAAAAACCCACATTGGAATTATTCTGAAGAATTTTCTAATTTTTTCCGAGATTTTTTTCTTTTTTTTTTTTTTTTGTTAGACTGACTCTAACTGAGGTCGAGTTAAATGAAAAGGGGTAATATTCAACCATCAAATTTTCAATCAATTCTTAATCAAACTTTTTTTACTGTGTGTCTTTGTAAATGCCCAATAAAGTATTTTGAATTAAATTTATATTAAAATACATTACTTACTCTCTACCAAAATTGACTTGGATTTTTGGAATATTCTTACAGCCAAAATAATTCGTTTACCTTCCCCTTTGTAATCCTCAGCAAAATCTAGCTAAAGTTATTTGTCCGTGGTCTCGGAGGGCAAACCCCAACCAACCCAAAACGATTCCGGCGTGGTAGCACTTTGTTAAGGATTCCATCGCCTGCCAGGACGATGCGGGCAAACATAAATAGCTCAGGAAAAACAAACACCGGGCCAACCCGCCTCGCCAACCAGAACAACACTCTCTTGTTCTGCGTCTAGAATGGACACTGTCATCTGGACTAGAGAGCCTGGAGCTTATTAGAGAACGGACATCTCAAACCAAAAGTACCAATCGACGCACGAGAACTGTCAAACGGAGGTACCAATCGAGCATAAGACAAAAGATTTTGCTCGATTGATACCTCCGTTTGACAGTTCTCGTGCTTCGATTGGTACTTTTGGTTTGAGATGTCCGTTCTCTAATAAGCTCCAGGCTCTCTAATCTGGACAGGTTGGTTGGGATGAGTTCTCGTTCCGAGATTCGCCGACATCATTGTCCGTCCGTTCGTAGTAAATTATTGTGAGAGCCCCCAACATTATTATTACATTATTCTTGGATATAGCTCATTCTGGAATTTGTATCCGTGGCGAGAATCTCCTCCGTTAGACGACGACGAACCGACCGAAGCGGCAGACTAAATATTTAATTTGCTTAATTTCCATTTAGACGCTTTTTTAGCATCATTAATTTTTATGCGCGCAGTTGGCTGATGCTGGATTTCTGACAGTCTCCGGACTTGTTGACACTTTGGCTTTTCGGTTGTTGCCGTTGGCGCGGGTAGGGTCGCGTGCCAATTGTGGACTAGGCATGTCCTAGTTGTCCTACTCTATCACAACTTTGAAAGTATACTTAAAAATTTAATGTCAAATTCTGATTTTGTTTCAAATTCCACTGTTTACAGCGTACCTTCCTGGAAATGCTTGCAGGGTTTATATTTAGAAATTAATGATAGCTGAGTGCTGTCGTAACTGTGTGTAACGACGACACAGAGGGTGCACTCTGAACGATAAATCCGTGCAAAAGTTTACTTTTTTTTAATGCTGCTCCGGAAGGTTGACTCTCCTTTAGCTAAGGATGATACTGCTGTTATTAGCAGAGTAGCAAAGTGTGACGATGTTCTTGGTTCAGGGATTATTGTTTTGCGTTGTTCCAGGTTCGTCAGTCAACACTTGAGGTCAAGAGTCTTCTTTAATACCGTAAACCGGAGTGACTTTGATGGGTTTAAGATGTTTCCACAACATGAAGAATTCAAACGTTGAATAGAAAAGTGTAACGTTTCCCGTAATTGGCTCAACCTACGGTTCATCAACAAATCTGAGAGTTTGCATTCACTCACTCTATCTCCAAAAGCAACAGCCAATTCCAACTTCCGTTTCCGGGAGTTTTCTGTAGCTTTACCCTCCAACAGTTTTCCTGAAAAGTGTTTGCCAAACATCGTGGGAATGTCGTCAGCAATCTTTTTCTCAGCCCCATTCCACTGATTTCAATAAACCTGTGACAGTTTTTTTTTCCATTTCCTCACATCAATTCCATAACTTTGCTGAAATTTACATGCATAAAATCAATTAAACTTTTCAAGGTTATTCAAATTTCTCAAACATAAGCCGGCGCCAACTCGAGGCACCTTCCAACGTGTGGCCGGAAAAGTCCTCCTCCTCCCCCTTGAGCAAATATCGCTAACAAGCAGTTCTCCACACGGTGGCGGTGGCAGACTGACATCCCCAGCCACTCCAATTGCCAGAGTGACTTTCCTCGGAAATACATGCGGAAGAGCTGGGAAAAGTCCTTGGCATTCCCTCACTTCCTCCCCGTTGCTGCCACACTGTTTCCGGTGCCGTGACCTTACTTGCTGTGACCACTGTTGGATTTTTTTTAGAGGTTGTCACAGCTTTTTTTCTATTTCGTTATTGATAAAATTGAGAAAAATTTTAGTTTGAGCATAATAATAGATTTGAGCATTTGTCTAAGAAATCGGGCGAATTTTGAGCATTTTAATTTTTGTATTTTTTGCATCGACTCAAACTTCTGAAGGCTTACCCATGGCCAAAGAAGCTAATTGTGACAATTTTGGCAGCAGTCCATACAAAAATGGTACGTAAATGTTCGAAAATCTGTAACTTTTTAAGGAATTTTGTGTTTTTGGCAAAGTTGTAGATATCGATGAGGGCTATTTAAAAAATAGGCACACGTAAAAAATGTGCCAATTTTTTATAAACTTTTTTTTTACAAAAACTCCATTTCCCAAAATCCCTGTTAAAGATTTTCGAGTTTTTCAAATATGTTTTAAGGAACCAAAACCTGCATCTTTTGAGTCATAGAAATGTACGGTCAAAAATTTTGCCACCGAGTCATAATTTAAAAAAAATAGAGATTTTTTACCCATTTTTTCAATATTTGCAATCGAATAGTACTCGTTTTCAAGATAAAGCCACCTGAAGTTTTCAATTTTTGAAAATAGTGACAATGAGCGAGGAAAATTGAAATTTACTATGTCTCACCCAAAAATACCTCCATTTTCTAATGCCGATGTCTCAGCAACTAATGGTCCGATTTCAACGTTAAAAAATGAAACATTCGTGAAATTACCCGATATTTTCGAAAAAAATATTTACAAAATTTGAATCAAGAGTCACATTTCAAAAGGCCAAATATGCAATATTTCGCCCTTTGAAATGTTAGTCTTGATTATTTTTTTTTTCAAAATACTTTTTTTCTAAGAAATTGAAAAATTTCACGAATGTTTCATGTTTTAACATTGATGATCGGACCATAAGTTGCTGTGACATTGGCATTAGAAAATTATGGGTTGTTTTGGTGAGACTTAGAAAACTAAAATTTTCCTGTTTATTTTTCTCTAAGCCGCTGTATCTCAGCAACCAGAGGTCCAAACTTCAATGTCTCTTAGACAATTTTATAGCAAATATTTAGAAATAAAAAGAAAACCTATTTTCAAATACGGTCACTCATTATCACTATTTTAAAAAATCGAAAAAAAATGAAAATATTTCGTCGAAATCAAATTTTTTGTGGCTATATGTTGAAAACGAGGCACTTTATCAGAAAATCTGTAAATCCAACAAGTTTGAGCCAAATTCGACAGATTTCGTTGAGAATTGCTCTGTTTCATCAACTTAGGTTCCAATTTTCAATGTAATGAATAAATTCTTTGTGAAATGTTCTGATCTACAACTTAACGGCCAGGTATTAAATATAAAGTTAGTCTTGATTCCAAAATTTTAAAAATCTGTTTTTTGAAAGGTTCGGGATTTTTTGGCATGATTTTTTTATTTTTCCAAAGAACATCTTTTTTTAAATCATAACTCAGCGATGAACTTTTAGTCCAAACTATTCTATGGTACAAAAGTTGCGGTTTTTTGTCCCATAATATATATTAGGGTGGGTACGTTTTTCAAAAAGTTCTCGGATCAAGTTTTAGTATGGTTCCCCTTGTAGGGCATGCCCATAGGGACTTTCATGCCAAATATCAGCTCATTTGGTTGCGAACTGGCTGCGCGCATCAGGGTTAAAGTTTACATGGGAATTACTATGGGAAATTGGAACTTTTTGTTCAAACGCTCCTACAGGTCTGGGAAAATAACGCGCCAACTTCTGGTATGGTCAGGCCTATGGGAAATGGTCTGGAGAACACTTTTCCCGAAGAGAGCATATGGATTCGTTGTCCCTAGATCTGGCGCATCGGCAAACAATCCGATGTCTCCGAAATCAACGGTTTTCCCTGAAAAAGCATCAAATTTTCCTTAGCATGCTATGAAAGTTTGATGAACACCGCGACGCCATACGTCAGGCAGCTACCACGTGGGTGAAATATTTGCAAAAAAATATAAATTTGCTATCCAAAGATTCTGAATTCGACTAAATAATTGCAGGATTGCTCGCAATGATCATTTTCTAGTTAAAAAAAGGTTTGCAATTGAATATTCCAGCCGTTTCTCACCCACGTGGTAGCTGACTGACATATGACGTCACGGTGTTCATCAAACTTTCATAGCATGCTAAGGAAAATTTGATGCTTTTTCAGGGAAAACCGTTGATTTCGGAGACATCGGATTGTTTGCCGATGCGCCAGATCTAGGGACAACGAATCCATATGCTCTCTTCGGGAAAAGTGTTCTCCAGACCATTTCCCATAGGCCTGACCATACCAGAAGTTGGCGCGTTATTTTCCCAGACCTGTAGGAGCGTTTGAACAAAAAGTTCCAATTTCCCATAGTAACAGGGTTGCCAGGTTGCCAGATAAATCTGGGAATGCCAGATTTTTCAAATGTCAGCCAGAATAAAGATTCAACCTTCTCTGTGCCAGATATTGACAGATTTTGCCAGATTTTTCACTTAATGCCCATTTTGAACAACTTTTTGATAAAAATGAGCGAATTTAACTGAAAATCATAAAATTTAGAATGAGTTTTGCTTAAAGTAAATGTAAATTCAACATTTTTAGGCCATTTTAATTAGTTAAAACATCTGAATTCTACAAACTTTTGAATTAATTCATATTCTTCCTCATCTTCATCATTCAGATTTGTAAGATTTTTGTCTGCCAGATTTTTCCAGATTTTTAATCGATATTTTGCCAGATTTTTCAAATTTTGACCTGGTAACCCTGCATAGTAATTCCCATGTAAACTTTAACCCTGATGCGCGCAGCCAGTTCGCAACCAAATGAGCTGATATTTGGCATGAAAGTCCCTATGGGCATGCCCTACAAGGGGAACCATACTAAAACTTGATCCGAGAACTTTTTGAAAAACGTACCCACCCTAATATATATTCAAAGATTTCAAAGATTAGAAAATTTGGATTGCAAGAAATTGATAAAAAATAATTTGAAAATCGTGAAAAAAAATCCTTGCAAAAATAAAGTTTAAACAAAAATTACTGTTAAAAATGCATTCAAAAGAAGCAATAAAACTCGTATTCTTTCAAATAAGAATGTTTAAAACACAGTTATAAATGTTTTTATGTTCAAGCTATACAATATTTTTTGCATATCTATAGAAAAAATTAACAATACATCAACACCAAATTATTTGAACAAAACAATAATCAAGATCTTTGAAAAACTTTTTATTTTGCTGATTTCATTAATAAGGCTTCTATAATATTGCTGAATCTTTTATAATTTCATACTCATAAAAAGCATTTTACTTTAAGCTTGCAACAGTAAGTTTTAATTCAATTTCAATTTTTAACAATTGTTTTGTATCCATGCAACTGTTTGATGTTAATATGGTAATTATTTATAAAAAATCCAATAATTATCTCGAAAATCTCAAATCTGCTAAAACTTTGATTTATAAGCTAAATCAAAGCACACAGGTAATAATTGTACACAAAACATATGTAAAATTTATTTTATTCTTGTAAAAAACTATGTTTAATACGGTTCTATGATTTACTTTAAAATTAAATTTTCAAAATATTTAACGATTGGCAACCTTCCACAAAGTTGTTTCCTGTATTATTTTCCACATTTTGATGAGTTATTAACACAAAAATAGATAAATTGACAAGTTTCCTGAACTGTTATAAAAAAAGTTTCCATTAAATAATGCATGAATTTAAAACCATAAAATTTAATAGATAGATACCTCTTCAATTTTCGGATGAAAAATTTCGCCCTTAGAAGCATTGGAAGGCTGACAAAATTTCCTATAAACACTTTTGAAATTATTGATGACAAACACAATGTTCATAAAGTTCTTTCAAAAGATACAGATTTTTTTAATATTCAAGTACAATTTTTGTATTGCTAGCTGCCAAATATGTATGGAGCCTTGTATGAGTCAAAACGACACAAAATAACTTCTTTCGTCATAGGGAAGGCCCCTACAAAGTTGAGCTAAATAAAAAAGTGCATGAAATTGATCGATATCGTAGAGAACTGCTCACTTCGGAAGCAAACCCAAGTTTGATTAAAGTTGTCATAAAAAATGTGTTTCGATTTTGTGAGTTCTATTGGGTAATGTTTTCCAATGTATTGTTAAAATTTGCTTTCTGAAGATTTGTTGACTTAAAAATCTCGTGAATACTTTGTCCACGTGATGATTTTTTAGTTGATTTCTGTAAATAATTCAAACATGAATTCATATTTAACTTACAGATTTCAATGTAAATTTATTTGAAACAAAAGATTATGACCATGATATCATACAATTGAACCCACAGTGCAAGACCACCTTCTCCCTAAGTGTGTCACACTGCACTTGGCACCGGAAGTGCCTTGCGGGCCCACGGGTGGTGGTGGAATGGTTCCAGAAATCGCTGGAGGCACCCAGCAAAGTCGTTCTTTTTATTTATTTGTGACGAGAGAGAAAAGAAATAAGAAGAAAAAAAACCTTCCAGCCAAGCAGAAATGTGCAAATCTGAGCTGCTTATTTTGTCGCTTGCTGTCACGCTATTCAGATTGGTGAAGAGAGTCCTCGGGAAAAAAAATAATATCAAGTGAGACTTCTCTTCTTTCCCAAGAAGAAAAAAAAAATCGGGAAACATTCTCGGAAAAAGTTTTTGTCAACACTTGACAACACGCCACGTTCCCTTCGTTGGCACGTGGAAAAAAGCTGCCGGGGGGCTTTTTTTCGCGTGGGTGAGACACGTCTCACGAGCCCCCCACCAGGTGCTGAGAAATGTTGACGAGTTTTGACTGTTCGCCCAAGTGGGTGCGAAAAGTTGGGTTCCTAACTAACGAACGAATGTTTGTAAAACGAGAAAAGGCAATTTGTTCGCCGAGAAAAGTGGGGCAAACAAGTGGGTAAATATTGAGTAGATGAAAGTGAGGAACGTGTTGGGATTTGAAACTGAGAGAATTCTCAATTTATACGGAATCATAATCACCTTTATATTACTGTTAACTTCAAATCAAACCTCACATGCCTAATAAGCCAACATTGGATGACAGATAGAAATACCTTCTGTTCTCATTTTTGCAATGACATCAATCCTCCAATCAACCATCTTTCCCAAAACATCTGTTCCATAACAACAACATCTTTCCAAGCAATTCAACACCCACAATTTTCGTCCAAATGACTATTTCCGGAATGAAAAGCCGCCATTCGAGAAGCCAAGAGTAGAGACCATTTCCTGCGCCATCCAAGTACCTATCCCAAACATAGACATTGCCATTGTTTTTCGACCCCAAGAAGAAGGTTTTAAGAGATGCCTTTGAAATTTTCGACCCGGACTCGGAGAAGGACCATCCGCAGCGGACGAATCAACCGGTGGAAAATAACCGTTACAATTTTTCCTCGTTTGAATGAATGGGTGATTCGAGAAAGGAGCAAGCAGGAGGAGGAAGCCATAAGATGAAAGGAAAAACTGGGAAAAAGGGAATAAAATTTTATTTTCCAATATCGAAATACTCTTATTTGGGCCAATCTTGCCGGCAGAGAATGTTCTTTTTTACGCTTCTCGTAAAGTTTGCTCGAGTTCCTGTCCTGAGCGGATTACGCCGGGAAATATGGCAACCCAGACTTCCTCTGTCTGCCTGTGTGTGTGTGTGTTCACGTGTTTTGTTTGCCTTTCCTTCGAGACATTTCCGCCTCCCCCGTTTTTAGTGCAACTTCGAGAACAAAGTTTTGCCCCGGAGCTTTTCTCTTGGTAAAACACGTGTAAAAGGGATGGTGAGCTTAACTGTTGTTCATGTAAGTATGCATGAATTGGAAGCGATACAACGCCACTTCTTCGTGCAATGCTATAAATAACAGATGTAACAATGTTCACACAAACAAACAAACACACACACACAAAACCTTACAAGCACTCTAACATCCGGTGTCGATACACTGTGTTTGCTGAGGATGTTAATTCCAAGTTGGGGAATTCTTGTTTACACGAAAGTGAGGTACGATTCCTTCCTGTTTATATCTCCTCCTCACTCCTTTACAGCAACGCTATCAAAACACAAGCAACACAAAATTTGCACAAACTTGCAACTTCTTCATTACGCCACGTTGCACACTACCACCAGAAGAGAGCTTTCCCTTCGAAGCTTATGTTTGTGCGCCATTTTCCGACACGGATTGCAACAAAGCTAAAAGAAAGGATTTAGTTTTCGCTCGCATTCGTAGCGTAAGTTTGTTGTTTTCCGTTTTCGTAAGAGGGTAAGAAGCTTTGTTCCACTTTGGCCATGGCGACTAGACCGGAGTCGGAGCAGTTTCGTTTGTTTTGCCGTTCAAAAGCTGGAAACAATGCAATGTGCTGCAAGTTCTGCTGCACAAGCAGCTTTGGAATGTAAAGTTTATTTCTGTTTAAGTGTTGACTTCCGCCAGGGCTGCGCAACAGGATTACGGGAAAATTGTGTTACTGATGCAAAGTGGTTTGAATTGCTTTGTTTGTTTGCAAATTTCTGATGAGTTTGAATCTTGAATCTTGAATCTTGAATCTTGAATCTTGAATCTTGAATCTTGAATCTTGATTTTCTATTGTATCTAGATATTTTAGAAACACAAAAGGTCGAATGCCAAAAAGGCATAAGGTTTAAAGTGGACAAAACGTCAAATGAGTAATTCTCTACCAAAACCGGAAATGGATTTTATTTGTATTTTTTTATTTGGCTCAAACTTTGTGGGGGCCTTCCCTATGACCAATGAAGCTATTTTGTGTCATTGATTCACCCATACAAGTCTCCATACAATTTTGGGCTGCTGTCCATACAAAAATTGTACGTAAATATTCAAACAGCTGTAACTTTTGAGTGAAAATAGGTACACGGAATTTTTTTTTAGATTTTTTAATCACCTTTTTTCACTCAATTTCCCAAAATACGTACTTTTTGATTTTCGTGATTTTTTGATATGTTTAAAGGAATTTGTCCCTTTGAAAATTTTGAGCCATAGAAAAACATGGTCAAAAAATCTGCCGCCGAATTATGAATTTTTGAAATAATAGTGATTTTGGCAAACATCGAAATTTCTTGCAAAAACAAATTTGACATAATTTTTTAATATCAAATTGAATTTCCAATCCAAAAGTTATTTACAGATTCTTTTATAAAGGGCTCTGTTTTCAAGGTATAGTCACCAAAAGTTTGATTTTAGCGAAATATTTGCAGTTTTTCGTTATTTCAAAATAGTGACCATGAGTGACCATTTCAAACTTTTTTTTTTGAAAAGTTCAGAAAATTTGCAATAAAATTGTCTGAGAGACATTGAAGATTGGACCTTGGGTTGTTGTGATACAGCGGCTCAAAGAAAAAGAAACATGAAATTTGATGTTTTCTAAGTCTCACCCAAACAACCCACCATTTTCTAATGTCGATATCTACGCAACTAATGTTCCGATTTTCAATGTTAAAACATGAAACATTCGTGAAATTTTCCGATCTTTTCGAAAAAAAATATTTTGAAAAATATTAAATCAAGACAAGCATTTTAAATTGGCGTTATATTCAAAGTTTAGCCCTTTTAAAATGTTAGTCTTGATTTAAAAAAAATCAAAATATTTTTTTCGAAAAGGTTCACGAATGTTTCATGTTTAAAAAAAAATTGGACCATTAGTTGCGGAGATGTCTACATTAGAAAATGTTGAGTTTTTTGGGTGAGACTTAGAAAACTTCAATTTTCCTGTTGCTGTTACTTTAAGCATCTGTATCTCAGCAACCCAAGGTCCAATCTTCAATGTCTCTAAGACAATTTTATAGCAAATTTTTTGAACTTTAAAAAAAAAATATTTTTAGAAATGGTCACTCATGGTCACTATTTTTAAATAACGAAAAACTGCAAATATTTCGCTAAATTCATGCTTACGGTGGCTTTATCTTGAAAACAGAGCCCTTTATTAAAAAAATCTGCAAAGTAGGGGAAATATACCCTTTCTAATCAAACACATATCTTCGTCATATGGAGAGTTTGATGCTAGATTAAAGCTCCAAAAATACTCTTTAGGCTATAAACTTACCAGCAACAGCAACGCCTCGAGTAAGCACGCAAATGTATGCCATTTACTGGCCAAAAATATCAAATTTAATGCACTTTTGATCATAATTTCTATTTTGCGAGACCATTTCTCATCATTTTGGTGGCACACACATCCACACGCAAGATCAGAGGTTAACTGCTTAACGAAAGTTGCCATCAATATCTTTTCACTTGCGCTAACGATTTCAAAGCGCTTAAGATATGAAATTGCTTCCAACTACCGGCAACATGTTCTTTTGCACATTAGTTAGTCACTCACTTGAAAAATAATCCCGAAACATGTAAATAATTAGCAAGTGCCATAAAAAAAACAAACGCGTTAAGTGGTTTCACATTCCAATCGGAGGCTGAAGAAATCCGAGCGAGGAGCGAAGGCAAATAAATAACAAAGGGTGGCCACCAACATGCTGGTGCAGCGCCTGTTGGAGTGAGCAAGTGTTGCCAGGAAACTTTCGCTACAAATGCTACTTTTCGTGAGTGTTCGCTTAAAATTTCATCAATTTTGGCAGCACGAAGCAGACCCAAAAGAGCGCTGGAAGAAAAAAAGAACTAAGCTGAAAATAGAAAAATGGGCGTGGCCCAATGCTATTGACTTAACTTTTAATAAAAGTGAAAATAAACAGAAATGTTTACAAAAAGTTGCTCTACTCGTTGGTGTACTTAGTTTTAGTTAATTTCAAGGAACAATCCAGATTATCCAGCATCATTCAAACACGACCGCTTATTAGGCTTAAAATGGGCATATTTCCCCTACTTTTCGATTGGAAATTCAATTTCACATTATAAAATTATGTCAATTTTGTTGTAGCATGAAATTTCTATTTTTCAACGATTTTTTTAACTCAGCGGCAGATTTTTTGACCATGTTTTTCTATGGCTCAAAAGTTGCGGGTTTTTGTCCCCTAATATCACATATCAAAAAATCTCGAAAATAAAAAAAATATGTATTTTGGGAAATTGAGTTTTTGTAAAAAAAAGTTGATTAAAAAATCTGCAATTTTTTTCCGCGTTCCGCGTTGGATTTGAACCCCGATCTACCGCTTACGAGGCGGAAGCGTTACCACTGGGCTACGTGGCTCGGGAACGTTTAAAACGGGATTTAAATCTCTTTCAACCCTTTAATGATTACCTAACTGAAAATATAAATTTTCTGAGATTATCATCAAATTTCACGAAATATGATTTTGATTATATTCTGTTGATCTTTTTTCAACGTTCCTCAAACAATATTTTATGGAATTTTCAGATCTTGTCAAAAATGGTGTACTTTTTGAAATATTTAAAAGTATTTTTCGATTATAAGTGTTGCTTAAAATTAATATGAATCATTTATTTAAAAAAAGACTTTCAAATATGACCTGAAATTTCCGAGCAATCATCAGTTTAAAAAGAAGCTCACAAAGTATTCTCAACCAACGAAAAAAGAATGTTTCACCACTAACACGACCATAACTTTAAACGGTGCAGGTACTTTATCAAATTTATATTCAATGAGCTTTTTCAATTACTTTTTTAATTTTAAATTTTGATTGAATTTTTAAAAAAACACATTTTCGATATGTTCCAAGTAACATTTTTTTTTTTAATATTACTCCCGAAATGTATTGCACTTTATCGATTTTTTTTTAAATTAAATATGTCTTTATTGAACTTTCTTATAATAATTACATTTCTTTTACATGCTAAGTGGTATGGCCTAATGCTCTTCATCTTTGTTGTATATTTTGTTTTATTATTCACTGATCACATTTATTTTATTTACTTCAAATTGTTTTACATTATTGCATTGAATCGAATACATTTGGGTAAAAAAGAAAAAAAAAATCACTTTAACAACTAATCCTAACTAAAAAAATAAATTCATTGAAATATTCAAAATCACTAGAACGAGTAAACTACGAACTGTATTTTAAGATGAATGCTCCAAGGGTTCTTACTTGTTCCTGACGAGTTTTGCACCCCCGCAGTGTTGTTGTCATCTCGATGAAAATGTTCAGAAGTTCTTGTGGTGAAAACAGGTCACTACTGCCTTCACCCGTTGATGCTGGTTGGTTTTCCCTCGGTTGCTGACTGAAGCCTGGAGGTGTTGTGTTCTCTGCAACTTTTTGCCGCTGATTCAACGGCAATGGCTGCAGATTTGGAACCACACGAACAGATCCTGCTCCGGGTGACGCCAAAGCAGGAAAATCCACGTCCGTGAAAGTTGGTGGTGTTTTGCGACGATTTGGTTGGTGCCTCGTCGTCGCTTGCTGCCGAATATTTACAAACTCAGCTCGTTTTGAGCAGCTTCGATTCTTGGTAGAATGGTCGCCACCGCAATTGAAGCATTTCGCTTCGATGTTCTCGTTGATTGTTTCACAAGCTTGAGTTTTGTGCTCACCTCCGCAGGTTGCACAACGACTCTTGATGAAACAGTTCCTTCCACCATGTCCAAACTGCAAGCAGTTCGAACATTGTGTCACGTCACGGTGCACTGGACGATAACGTTCCCAAGTCACGATGATGTTGAAAATTGCCCGAACTGCTTTCAGCTCAGACGGTGTTGTCGATCCTTTCTCGAGATGAACCAGGTACAGTTGATCACGATACTTGATGTCCTTGTTGTGTCTCGTCATCTTGAAGACTTCGATCACGTTCAACTTAAGAGTTTTGAGCTCTTCTTTCAACACACTCACATCCATATCGTACAGGCCTCGGAGGACCTGTTTCATGGGGCGTTTACCTGGATCGTCATGGCTGTAGTATTCAATCTTGGTGTTGTTCAGGAAATCCCGAACGTAGTTATAATCCTTTCTGGTAGGTAGCAGAATTTTGAGTCCATCAGCACACAAGCGAATGGAAGCTCGTAAAGCACCAGATTTGATAAACCCGGTCAGCCACTTTCGCACCGAATCCGATGACGATGTTTTCACAAAATGGGTGGCAACTTTTCCCGTCGTTCAAATTCTTCCTTCTCGCTCACGTCCACAGGGAGGGTAGCAAACTGGTTTCAGACAAATTTTGAGCGTCCTTGCTCAAACTGCCTGGCTTTGCAGGTAGCGCTTCGGCATTCTTTAGCTTCTTCAAATCTGCCGATCCTGCTGGTGAGGACCGCCTCTTTTTCTTGCCGTGAGGCATTTTTGCACTTTTTAAGCACTTTTCAGGAGCTAATATCCAGGAGTACCTCACTGATTGGTGGTCCACAAATGAATGCACTTTATCGTATATACCTGATTCTTAGTTAAAGCATAACAATTTTCTTGTAATGTTTTATCTAAATAAAGATTAGTTATTTCTGATTTTAGAAGCACCCAATTGGTTAAAAAAACTGATCTTTCTTTTTGTGAAATAGTAAGTTTCATGGCAACAATCTTTTGTTTTTATTCATTGCCAAAAAAATGTTGTCCTTTATCAACTGAATCTTTTTTTTCTCAATAACGTATTTTTGGAATGAATTAAAAATATAATATTATAAGAAAGGAAAAGAATGTGTAATTTTCCTTATTGCTGTAATTCAAACTTTCTTTGTAAAAAAACATCAAGGCCATAGCAAACATTTGTCATAATTTATGTCTCTCCAGGGGACGCTTTGAAATCAGGGGGCAAAAAAAAATGTTTTCAAGATATTTTTTTTTAATTTCAAGATATTTTGGGAACAAATTATTTCAAAACAACTAGACTGATTCATAAAGCATTTTTAAACACTTATTTCATCGAATTCTTCAAACTATGGCTTGTAATTTTGATTCTGAATTTAAGTTTTATAGTAAATCAAGTGTTATTTATGATTTTTCGAAGTAAGCATTTAATGGATTGTTTTTTTCCATTCATGTGAATTTTAGCAAAACATATAAATTGTTTTATAAATGTAGCATTGTACTGCTAATTTGTGTACATAATAGGGTGACAAAAACAAAATTAAATCATGGAAAATCTTAAGAGATACCCCCTGATTTGATTCTTGAACAATCCGAGTTAACCCTGGCGAGTTATTAGCGATTTAAAGAATACGTTTTTGTATGAAAAGATTATTTCATGAACATAACAATCTATAGCAACCCTTAAATTTTATTTGTTTTCCCTAAAAAAACACAGCTACTTATTTTTGCCTAAGGAATCGAATCAGGGGATATCCCTAAGGTCGTTTTTTTCATAGTCACCCTAGTACACAATCATTTGATCGAAACTATCTACTCAAGCTTTCACTGTGCTCAACCACATTTCACTCGAAAATAACTGCCGTACACGACCACTAAGTAGTTCCCGGCACCATCGCACAGCGCGTTCAGCAAATGATCAAACACTCCAATCTGGCGAGAACCACTCGGCAGTGGCAGCAGAGCTAACGAGCATGTTGTTGTGTGCGTCCAAACAATCAATCTCGAGTGCTCCCGGTGACTGGCCATTTGCTGGTGGCGTTGGCCCACGAGTGCCATATTTTCCCTCAAACTGTCATCCCTCCTCCTCCTCCTTCCACACTTTTGGTAATCACCGAAAAACGTTTCCCTTATATATTTCCGAGAGACAGAGAAAGAGCGGCGCAGTTTTTCCAGCCAAGAAAACTTGGCTGCCGCTGCAATAAACACGTTTTCACTGACATGGCATTTTTCCGCAAATTGACAAATATTTGCGAAAGTGGCCACCGGAAAAAGAAACACGAAGACAACACACACGTGTGACCAGAAATAAGACAAACCACGTGCTTTCCGCCTTGGGCGAAAAGTTGCTCTGTGGAGACTTGCGGAGGGAGGGGTCGTTCGAAAATTACGACACAGTTAAATATTTTTTGTAGAATTTTCTTCAACATTCAATTTTTTAATTATTTTAACAAGAAGAACATACAATTTATATTTTGTCACTGAATAGAATCCTCCCCTAACCTAAAGCCACTTGAGCTTTCGAAAATATTTATAGATTGAAGAGTGTTTTCTCCCTTCTCCTGGTGAAGCATCCTCGAGAGCTTCCCACACCAGGAATGTCGAATGTCCTGGAATTGTTTGGTTCCGGAATGCAGCAGAGACCTGAAGCAATTTCCAACCGTCCAACAGAGACTCAGAGAGCAAAAGCAAAGAACGGATGTTTGTTTTATGAGGTTTTGCTGGCTGGCTGGATTTTGTCGGTATTTTGCACTGCTTTTGGGGCTGCATTGATTCTTCTCAATTGGCCAAGGTTGGTGCACGCCAAATGATGCAGAACTTGAAATGACTGAACCTACGGCAGTGTGGGACACCGACAAACTTGGTTTTGCCCGGAGTTGCTTCCGGAGCTTACGGTTTTAAGTCTGGGTGAGGATGAATTGGGTAGTGTGCCGTAATTAAAGTGAGCTTTAGGAAATTGTATGAGGAAATGAGGTCACCTGATTAATTATACTTTCATTTTATAGGGAAAGATTACTTAAATAGTGATAATATTGATTCAACTTTTATATTTTGACAATTTTTTTTTTAAAATAGCCCGCCCAAGCATTGTGGCTCATTTGGTAAAAGTTTAGTTGAAAATAAACAAATCTCACCTTCACTGAACGCCACCTGAAGACAGCAACCTAAGTTCTGAAATCACCGTTTCGCGCGTCCAATTAGTCGCTGTTTAGTTCTAATAACTATTCCCGTAGACACACCCCCACCGTCATCTGCCCTCACAACACTGAGTAGTCAGAAAGCATTAAACTAGGACCGCTGGAAGAAACGATCTTCGTTGCCCATTTCCCGTATTAGCGACGACCCCCGCCATGTTCTGCAGAATTGATGCAATCTAAAATCTAGGGCTAGGGACGCCCAGTCAAAGAGCATACTAACAAAGTGCGCACGAAAACACAAGTGGGGGTGTGTTAGTTTGTGTATTTGCTTCTCGGAGTGTGCGAGTGGGTATGTTGCTTGAACAAATTGCTGTCCTCTGGCTTTAGACCTCGCCGTGTTTTGCTTGACTTTTCTCCGTACACTTTTCCAACTACGCAAAAACGAAACTCACGTTTAAATTGTGTGTGGGTGTGTATGTGCACTGCAAAGTGCAATTAAATTTCTCATAATACTTCTCACTTTGCTGAAGATTTGCACGGATCGTTTCGTTTTGCCTCGAGCTTTATCAACGGAGAGCTAAGCGAGGAATGCCAGCTTGTGCTTCAAGTTGTAGCTGAGGAAATATTTCAAATTGTATATGTTATTTATAATTTAAATTAAATTTATTAAACAAAAAAATACATAAAAATATAAAGAAATAATATTCAAGGAAAAAAAAAGTATAAAAATTGCGATTACGAGTCATGGCTTCAATATTTTAATGAAAAAAGTATTTTAAAATGCATTGTATACATGTCCAGTTGTTTTGCAATCATTAAGCCGATTTAAATAATTTTCAAACTTTTTGTCGGTTCTGGCCGGAGGGGGGTGAATAAAAAAAAAATGAAAAATGATAGTGTTTTAAAATGAATTTTACACTAGTTCAGATGTTTTGCAATCATTGGTTTTCAAAAAAAAAAAAGATTTGAAGAAAACTAAAATTTCAGAAAAAAAAGTCAATTCAAACATGCTAATAATGATGATAAACGTAAGGGAATGTATATTAAATTGATTTATTTAAGCTGATTGCACTTGAATTTCCATTGAATTTTTGAAGTATTTTGAAACAATATGTGTTGCCCCCTAATTTTTCGTGCTAACCAAGGGTTGCTGCAAGCTTCAGACTGGCAAGTAATTATAATTCACTTTTATTTGAAGCTGGTAATTCGGTAATTAATTTATTACTTGGTAATAAATGTTAATTAGTGTTGTTTCAAGTATTCAATTGGTAATTGAAGAAATTTTTGAGTTATAAAAATAATTTAATATTTTAAAAATTGTACTTGTTTATCGATGCTTTTTAACTTTTATTTATAATTTATTATTAAAGTATTTGTAGCAAAGACTGGCTCTGCGTGTAGAGGGTCTTATTCATCAATGTTCTTTACTAAACTTTTGTACAATGTAGTAATTTTTATTATCAAAAAAGAAGTTAATTTTGGTGACCACATGCTTTCACGTCACTTGTCATGAAGCGCAGATTTAGGTTTAACGGTGTTATCATAATATCATAATGCCTTGTGTTGTTCATCAGCTTTGCTAAACAACATGACAAATATAAATTTAATGTTTGAAAGATTTGATCGATGATTGTTGTATTTATATAAACAACAAAAGGTAACGACATGATACATTATCCGGTGAAAAATGTTTTGTGAATCCAAAATTTATTAGATTTTATTAAATAATTGAAAAATAGGATTTTTTTTTTGGGAATTACACTATTTTTTTTTTTTATTCTAAACTTATTTTTATTAGGTCCTCTTAGGTGCTAAGACCAGGTTAGGACCGAGGAACGATCAACATATTAAATATACACATCAAAAACAACTCCTTACATTCCATACTTGGAGATCATGTAACTGACTAGGGTTACTTGGTCCAAGCGGGTCTTGCAGGTCTTGAACCTGCCGATGTACTCGGAGAAAATGCCCCACAGCTCAGCCGAACTGTAGAGCACCTCCCCGGCTTCCTCCTCCGTGGCTCCACCGTCTCGGGAGCCACCTTGGCTGCTTCCTGCGGGTCGAGGGCGATCCTTAGATTTTCCGTCCGGAACTGCGCCCGGCAGCGGAGGGAACTCCGCTGGCGTGAACGCCGGAACTGCTGGATTCTGCTTCTCCGCCTTCCTTGCCGGCGGTTTCGGTTTCGACGCCTGCTGGCGCCGCTGGATGAAATCCGCACGCTTTGGGCAGCTGCGGTCCGTAGCTTCGTGAGCTCCAGAGCAGTTGGCACACCGCTTTGGCTGGGCTTCCTGGACTTCGCACTCGTCCGTCTTGTGGGGACCCCCACAGTTGTTGCACCTCCCCTTGAGGTGACAGTTCCTGGTTCCATGACCCAGCTGCAAGCAGTTCCTGCACTGGGTCACGTTCGGTCGCTTGTTCCGGTAGGCCTCCCACCGGATGTGAAATCTCCTCAAGCGCTTGATCTCACTCAGCTGCTTCAAGTTGATGTACCCCTTGGGGAACGTAACAATGTACGGGTTTCTCTGACGAGGCGGACTCTCCCTTTCTCTTGATGGCGTGCACCTCCATAGCATCCAGGTTTTGCGATTCCTTGAGGTTCTTCTTGACGAATTCAGGTGAAGCCGGTGGAAGTCCTCTGATGACGACGCGGAGTTGCCGCTCGCTTCGTTTCTCGTGGGTGTAGAACTCCACTTTGTTCGCAATCAAGTGGGCCCGCGCGGTCTCAAAACGCTCCTCGGAGGAACACAGCAATTTGATCCCAAACGGAGTTAGCTTGTAACTTGGCTTGGTTGTGCACGGCGACATTACACTCCTCAGCTTGGCGTAACTCGTATTCTTTACCACCAGAGGTGGTGGTTTCTTGGCCACTGGAACCACTGGTACCGTTGGGACGTCTCCTTTCCCGGCTTGTTTACCATTGTTGTTGTTGTTCTTCACCAGCGGGCTGAACTTGTTGTTGTTGAGAAGATGCTCCTCTTGGCCATTTCCGCCAACGACTCCGTCGCTGATCTTCTTCCGCTTCCGCGTTCCGTTTACGGAACGAAACTCGTCCCCATCGGAGGATTCTTCCACCTCCATCCGTAAGCACTTTGCCGCGCAATGAAAATCAAAACACGTCTTCTTCTGTCAAACTGAGGAACGAGACTGTGTGGGAATTACACTACAATTGTTTTATTTTTGATACCTTTCCTTCTGACAAGCAATCAAAACTAGGGGAACTATACCCTTTCTCAGCCTATTTCTATTATCGGCCTATCAGCACTTTGAACATGAATTACAGCTTTGACAACGTGTTCTTGACTTTTCCAAAAGTAATAAATAGCTTAAATAAAAGTGAGTAAGCAACTCTCCATTG
This sequence comes from Culex quinquefasciatus, assembly GCF_015732765.1. Lineage (NCBI taxonomy): Eukaryota > Metazoa > Arthropoda > Insecta > Diptera > Culicidae > Culex > Culex quinquefasciatus. The sequence goes on along the minus strand of NC_051862.1, from coordinate 134,187,254 downwards.
TTGATACATCTGAAAATGTTGTTTTAATAGCGGAAAACTGCAAAAGTGATGAGAATTGGTCGAACGGCTTAGAGTGATAAAATGGGCATATTTCCACTATTTGAAGTTTAAGTGGATCAAATTTAATGGTGTAAATGTCACATTTTCTATGTTAAACCAATTTTCAAAAAAAAAAAAACAAACTTAATCCACCTACGTGGTTCATGCCTTCCTCACTTTTTACCAACAATGGGTAATATGAGTGGTTTGGACACATATTTCAGCTATTTTTTTTAGATCCAGAAAAATACGTACACACATATAACTTCAGTAATCATAACTCGAGACAAGGTTGCCAGATCAACAATGTTGTGAGCTCGTTAGAAAGGTTTTTCGATTACCTAACCAACGATGGGTCAGATGATGGATCCGGACATCGTTTACATACATTTAAGTGGGATCCGGCTTCAAAAAAGTGAATTAATATCACTTAAGTGGACATATCTCGAGACAGGGTTGCCAGATCTTCAATGTTTTGGACTCGTTGGAAAGGTTTTTTGATAACCTAACCAACGATGGGTCGGATGGTGGATCCGGACATAGTTTACATACATTTAAGTGAGATCCGGCTTCCATAAAGTACATAAATATTACTTAAGTGGACATATCTCGAGACAGGGTTGCAAGATCTTCAATGTTTTGGACTCGTTGGAAAGGTTTTTTGATAACCTAACCAACGATGGGACATAGTTTACATACATTTAAGTGGGATCCGGCTTCAAAAAAGTGCATCAATATCACTTATGTGGCCATATCTCGAGACAGGGTTGCCAGATCTTCAATGTTTTGGACTCGTTGGAAAGGTTTTTTGATAACCTAACCAACGATGGGTCGGATGATGGATCCGGACATAGTTTACATACATTTAAGTGGGATCCGGCTTCAAAAAAGTGCATCAATATCACTTATGTGGCCAAATCTCGAGACAGGGTTGTCAGATCTTCAATGTTTTAGACTCATTGGAAAGGTTTTTTGATAACCTAACCAACGATGGGTCGGATGGTGGATCCGGACATAGTTTACATACATTTAAGTGGGATCCGGCTTCAAAAAAGTGCATCAATATCACTTATGTGGACATATCTCGAGACAGGTTTGCCAGATCTTCAATGTTTTAGACTCCTTGGAAAGGTTTTTTGATAACCTAACCAACGATGGGTTGGATGGTTGATCCGGACATAGTTTACATACATTTAAGTGAGATCCGGATAAATGTGAAAACACATTTTTATATATAACTTTTGAACTACTTATCGAAACTTCAAACAATTCAATAGCGATGTATGGGACCCTAAACCAAGTCGAATGCAACCGGTTTGATCAAAATCGGTCCAGCCAGTGCTGAGAAAACTTGGCAAGAATTTTGAACACATACATACATACACACACACACACACACATACACACACACACACACAGACATTTGTTCAGTTTTCGATTCTGAGTCGATAGGTATACATGAATATAGGTCTACGAGCTGTTTTTCAAAAGTTCAATTTTCGAGCAGGATTATAAAATGCAGAACGAAATTCGGAATCCAAAATAACTTAACGTTTTTTTGATTAATTTCATAGTTTTCAGTCGTCTTTTTAATTAAAAATTCTGAGATCCGGTTTGGTTTGAAAACGTGAGAGTGGGGTGAGTTTGATAATTTTTAAAATTCAAAAAATGCAAAGCAATCCACTTTAACGACCCCCCCGTCTTTTGTGATCTCTGTTGCAAGTTTCTGCTCATTTCTAGGCGTCCGAAGGTTATGTGTGGTGAGTCACTCAAAACCTCTTTTTGAAGACAGAGTTTTGCTTGAATGATAAACACAACATGAAAATCTTAGTCAACTTAAATAATCTTCTTTCGCAATTGATTAATTACGGTTAATGTGATTTAAACGTTAAACATAACTGAATTTCAAATCAAATATTTTTGTACCTCGGCTCTGGCCGCGGTCGAGAGGGAGGGGCAAAAAAATTTAAAAAATATATAAAAATTTAAATAACAAACCATAGTCCCAACATTGCAAAAAGTGTTTTAAATGCATATTACACCAGTTCAGTTGTTTTGCAATCATTAGTTTTCTTAAAAAGTAAGATTTGCGGAAAACAAAAAATTTAGCGAAAAAATATTTTTTCATCGAAAATTAGTCAACCAAACATGCTAAAAATTTAAAAAGCAAGGGAATGCATTTTAAATCAATTTCACCTGATTACAAGTTTGAAGTTTTTTGATAAATTTTTTTTTTTCCCATGATTTTTCGGGCCAATTTTGTGGTGGTGACGAAATCTTTTAATAAAACTTGTACCAGTCTTATTGTGTTTTTATTATTTTACAATGTTCTTTGTTAAATTGGTTATGCCTCTCACATAACCACAAGCATATTTTTTAACTTTTTGCTTAGTCAGAAGCTGTCGGAAACAGAAAAAAAACACTCTTTCTTGGTTTTTTACGTAAACTGGAAAAAATAATTTCATTATATTACATTTTTAATCCTTATTTCAATTTTTCTCAATAATATTAAGCAAATTTTGCTGTTTAAAATTATTTACTTTATCATTTTTATTATTTATTTTTTTATCGTTCAATTTTGATTTGATTATTTTTTAACATTTTACTATAATGTAAAAATATATAATCGAAAATATACACAAATAAAATAAATTCAGTAAGGTTGGTGTGTAAAAAAATTGATTGCTCGGTAAATAAACAGTAAGTTTGATTTTTTATTGTATTCATAAAAACCTGTACTTAAGTGTTTAAGTTTGGTCATGAATTATTTAAACTAGAACTATTTTATCTGAAATAACCCTTCTTCTAATCCACCGTTCTTTAAAACACCCTTTCACTCCACTTTCATTCCACGAGGGATAGTTTCTTAGCCCAAGAAGCACCGTCAACTCCGGAAAGCTCGGGTACAACTTTGTCCTTCTAGCTACCCTCACTTCCTTCTCATCTCATCGTCATAAGGAAAATGGAGGGTAGCTTCAGCAAAAAAAGGCCGCCCTCTCCCAGGCACACAATGTGCCGCCCGGAATCGGAACAAGAAAATTAAAGAAAAATATTGTCTCAGAATGAAATGCAGAATCCTAGTGGGAACGGGCGGGGAGGGCAGAGGCCTTCTTCGCAAAGGATCACGCTCTCATAAGGAGAAACCGTCGTCGTCGTCGTTTGCCAAATATACTCGGGCTCATTTTGGGAAAGTTTCCTTCCGTCTATCCCCCTCGGAACACCCGCCGGAAGATTATAAAAAGGCCACTTTTGGAAAACGAGCAAGACGTCCCTCGAGCATACGTAACATACTCTCACCACCCTAACAGGAGGAGAAAGGGGGGAGAGGTTGATTATGTTTATCCAAACAAAAGAGGGATGCTGAATCAGCATACTTGAACGCATGCATGCATTAAATTGGGTTCGCTGAGGCTGCTCTCCCTCCCTTAAGAATGAATGCTCATCTCAGGTGCAAACTTTAACGATGCTGTTTGCTCTTTTAATTAAAATTTAAGATCAAGTTCATAACCCGAATGGGAGAGCTTACGGTTACGAGAGTGGTTTTGGGGGGAAGGTTTAAATTTGAGCTCTTTTCATGACAATAAAACTAACTGAAAGGCTCAAACAATGCTTTGTCTTCAATGTGTTTATCAATTTTTCAACATAATATTTGCAATGAGCCAGAGTTCAATTAAGAACACTGTAATCATGTGACCTATATTCAACCTCACACACAATGGCTGATGCATTCTGATGCTGTCAGGCAACAACCACATTACAGTAATTAACCCCTTGGTTCAGATGCGGAACAAACAAACAAAAATAAAATCATTTGAAGTTTTTATTTTACGGTCTTCAAATAACCCCGAAAGCGATAACCCAAACGGCCACAGCAGTCGCCGCAGTTTCCGCGGTTTTGACGGGTAAATGGTTGGGCCGCATAAAAGTATTGTTTGCATTTGAAAATTTTCAACCGAAAATTCCGTTTTAAACACCGTAAATGACATCTATCAGCGAAGAAATTTTCATGGAGTTGGAAAACGTTAATGATAAAAAAAAGTGAATTTTTATTGATTTTGGTTTAGAATTATTTCAACCTGGAAGTCAGCTACAGTCTTGGAAGCTGTGTTTGTTTTTGATATGAAATTTGCTTGTATGCTTCACGAGTGTTTCAAAAGCATTTCAAAATTCAAAGAATTGTTATTTATTTCTTCAAATTTTAATAACATTAATAACATGTTCAAAATATAAACAGTAACTAATATTGCTTTAAGTTGAGTACGGTTTTGCAATGAATGGAAAAAATGCGCTGTATTTATGGCATTCTGCATATTTATTTATAAGTCCATAGACACAATTACTTGATGAAACAAATTCTCGAATATATTTTGTTTTGATTAAGAAATTCTAAATGCTGAATATGTATCAAAATGTTCCATCTTTATTTCTACCAAAACATTAAACCGAAAGGAATTAATCATTTCATGAAGAAAATTGCAGCTAATTTACAGATAATAAAATAAAACAATAATTTTAAAAAATGTTAGAAAGACAGTTATTCCTTGCAATGTTTTTCAATATTGTTCGATCCTTTAGTAGAGTATGATGAAGTTGTGTGTTTTTTTGTAGCTGATAAAAACAATCAAAAGCTTTTTGTGGTTTGGTTGAGCGTTTTAGCAGAATCAAAAAACATCAGTAAACCAACACCAAACGAAACTTTTATTTTGCTCAGCTGTGCATAAGTTTCCAAGAAAAGGTGTTTTAGCTCTCAAAGTGCGTGCAGTAAACGTTAAGTCCTTTGAAAACTTTATTTGTAAACAAATAAATTCTCTATCACGTTTAGGATGACACGCAGAAAGAAAAACTCAAAAATGTTGATAAATGAAATTTTAACTTATGAAAAACAGACTAACATTTAGATTTTGGATCTTAGATAATCCCGGAAATGTTTGGATAATGGGACGCTCTAATCAACTTGTTATTTATATTTACTTTTTAAAACGTTTATTTTTGCTTTCGTAATCAAAAGCCACTTTGGCATTTTCCAAACACTGATTTTAAGACCACAGATCGTGAAACTGCTTGCAAACTTTACTGAAATTTGCAAATTAACAAAAAAAGTTGGCGAGATTTTTGTTAGAAAAATGTGTAATACTATCACTCAACATGTGTAAATTCACTTTTTTTCGTATGTTATTTTATATATTCCATATAAATTAAGGTAAAATAACAACAAAAAGAGGTTCATACCCGAGCATGGGTAAATAACAAGGGAAATGCGTAATAATACCTTTCTCTGGTATCAATACCAAATTTTGGTATTCCTGGACCCTTTAAAATTTGTCTTAAGGATTATGCAAGAGCAAAATGTGGTATCATACCAATTTAAGGTATTGTTTTGATATTGCAAAATTGCAGAATTTGTCAATGGTCGAACACCACATTTTGGTATTTTTTTTTTATTTATATTTAATTTTGACCAATTTTGACAAAATAATTAATTTTGCGCTTAAATGATGTCTCAAAGCGAATGCTTTCATTGAGAACCGGAAATTTAAAACTTGAATTTAAACATTTTTGATATACCCCCTGAAGAAATGACTTGAAATTGTGGAAAATTTTCTAAGTCAGGATGGCACATTTTGGTATTCTTTTGGTATTAAAGTATTTTATCAAATTCCTCTGAAACTATGGGAAAATTTTGACCAATTTTGACAAAATAATTAATTTTGCGCTTAAATGATGTCTCAAAGCGAATGCTTTGATTGAAAACCAGAAATTTAAAACTTGATTTTAAACATTTTTGATACACCCCTACAGAAATAACTTGAAATTGTGGAAAATTTTCTAAGTCAGAATGGCACATTTTGGTATTCTTTTGGTATTAAAGTATTTTATCAAATTCCTCTGAAACTATGGGAAAATGTTGACTAATTTTGACAAAATAATTAATGTCTCAAAGCAAATGCTTTCATTGAAAACTGGAAATTTCAAACTTGATTTTAAACATTTTTGATATACCCCCTAAAAAAATTACTTGAAATTGTGGAGAAATTATTAAGTCAGGATGCCACATTTTGGTATAAATTTGGTATTGAAAGGTTTCATAAATTTTCTCTGAAACTATGGATTTTTTTTTTAAATTTTGTCGAGATAATTAATTTTGCGCTAAAATGACTTGAAACCCAAAAATGTTAACCAAATACTTTGAAAAACGAGTCAATCAACAGATTTTTGAATTTTGGTGAATTTCAATCCAGTTTCATTTTAATAACAATTATTTTTCAATCTTGTTATTTTTCAGAAGCTTCAAGAACATCAAGCACAGGCCGTTCATCAATGACAAATGCATTCGATGTGGTGAAGAATATCACTAAGAACAACATGGAATCATCAGGTGAGTAGATTTGGCTGTTGCATATGGATCATTTCCGTTTTTTCACTAACTGCAACTGTTGCACTAAAAATGGTATGAAAATACCAAATTTTGGTATTTCTTGTGCAAATACCAGCGACCAAAATGTGCTCTTGGTTGCCCAGTAATAGATGGTAAAATACCATGAAATCATACCAAAATCATGTATTTGGAAGACCACAGGAATACCAAAATATGATTTTCCAAGGGCGCGGGAATACCTAAAATTAAAACCATGGCAATACCAAGTTTTGGTATTCAAGCAATGTTCAAAAATCCAGAAAACCTCAACTTGGTATTGAAATGATTTTATTTTGTGGTATTATTTTATCTTTGGAATAACATGGTTTGGTATTGTTGTGCCCTTCCACATACAAGATTTTGGTATGATTTCATGGTATTTTACCATCTATTACTGGGCAACCAAGGACACATTTTGGTCGTTGTTATTTGCCTAAGTAATACCAAAATTTGGTATTCCCGTGTTATTTACCCCTGCTCGGGTACATTGATTCATTCCTACATTCATTTGAAAAAAAAAGAAATAAAAATTAAGCCTCAAATTTTCAACAAAGTTTATTTTTATTTATTTTGTCTCCTCTCTCAACCTTGACCAAACAAAGGGACAAAAACTTGTAAAAAATGTTGCATGTGTATAAAAAATTTTTTGTTTTAAATTCTATATAAATTTGAATGTGATACTCTGATGGTATTGATCAGTTTCAAGAATGTTTTTAGCAAACATAAAACGAAGTTGACTTTATAGCTGTCGGCCACTATTGCTTGTACCAACCACTATCGTCTTCCTTTTTAACTAGCAAACATACGTTTTAAAAAAGAAATTGAAACAAACCTGATTGTTTAAAAAGACTCATTCACTCGCGAGCTCAAATCGAACTTGACGCCAAACTGCTCTGACCGGCATTTGTCATTTCCACACCAATCGCTACTGAATACTCTTTCTTCTGCTCTCCCTCTCACTCGATTCGGCGAGCGAATGGCCTGGAAAGGCTAAATAGTCTGCGATCGGCTTTGTTTTGTTCATTTATTAAACAGCTTAAAATCAATTTAATCAAAAATATTTTGCAATTTTGTTGATAACACAATATTGGAGACACATTTGACAGCGAACTGTGGTAGTGCAGGCCAAAAGAGCGTCACGCGCGTATTTTGTTAGATTCTCTCCTCTCTGAGCATATTCGTTTGTTGCTCGGGTCGACGGACGGAGTAGACAAAGAAACTCACGAAAATATTTGTATCGCTGTGTGAAGCGACTTACCAAGTTGCTGGCAGCAAGCGAGTCGTGTTCGCTCGCGAATGGTTGCGCGCATCGGTCGGCAAAGATTGGTTCGGCGATGAGTGAGTGGTTTCTGATCTTTGAACCAAAAATTAGGACCCCTGAAACATATTTAAAAGATATTAATAGAAGATAACTCATTAACACAGTTAAAAATAGTTTAATTATAAAATGATGAAAAATTTATGGTTTTATATCAAATATTTATGATGACATTTTTTACTTTATTGAATAATTTTTATTGAATAAGGAAAATAACTATAAAGATGTATATTTATTTTAGAAAAATAAAGCAAATGAGTAAATTTAAACATTCGAGGTTATTTAACATTTTGTTCTGACTCATGATTTGACCCAGAAGTAATATTATAATGATTTTTACTTTGTTAGCTTCGTACCAATCAAAAACCAATATTTATCATAGATTTATTCCTGTAATCAAACCTAAAAATACAAATACAATCCAGACTCGTTTATCCGAAGGCCTTTTTAAAATTTCCTTTCGGATAGTCGAATCACAAAAAAATTGTTGTCTTATTTTTGATTGTTGGTTGAGTTGGGTCATTATTAAACCCCTAAACTACCCTAAAGTGATTAAGAATTTTGATTTCCAAGATTGCGGCCAAAATGGCGGTGATGAAATATTGCAAAAATGCAGTTTTTAATTTAAAAAGCAATCAAGCATTCAAATTTTAAGATCCTCAAAAGATAAAATTATAATTAATGGGGTTGCAAAACTTGCAAAATTGCAAAATTTGTTGCTAAAAGCTAGAAAATTTAAAAATCTCGATAAAATCATATAAATTTTATATGAACACATTTTACAGAATAAAAATAAATAAATTTGTAATCCCTTATTGATTTTAACTCGATTATTTACCTGTTTCGTTTGAAGCAAACCCCTTTTTCTGCTGCCTTTTTATGTGAATTTCATAAAGTTCCACCTTATTTATCCACCGCTGTGCAGTGTGATGCTGCGGTTTATTTTCCACGTGGTCTCAACGATGCTGCTGAAACTGCAGTATAACACGGTCGAACAAACTTGAAAGCTCCAGAGGGGAAGCAAAATGGGAAAATTCCCCAGCCACAAAAGGAAAAAAAAGCCGAGGATGAAAATTTGCAGCCATGCAGCTAAATACCGAAAGTTTTGCTGACTTTTGGAATATGGTGTATGTTTGTGGAATGTTTGGCGCTGGTTTTTCAACGATTGTTGGCTTTTTATTTTGTTTTGGTATGCTTCAGTGAATCTTTGACTGGAAAAGCTCGGCGAGGCCCTTCCAGCACATAACCCGTAACTTGCATTTAAGAGTGGTTTCGCAGAAAGGGAAAACACTTCATACATTGAATCGGCTGCTGCTGCTGCAGTGGAAAACTGCGAGGAGAGTTAATCTGAATAAACACAGACAGAAGTTTCGGGGGAGGGGAAATCTTGCACTGTTGATCGTGAAAAGCTGGCACGGTGAGATAAGCAGCAAAGAGGGCACATTAAATGTGGTTGCGAGGTTTGCTTTTGGCTTTCAAGTTCAACGATGTTAAAGTTTCATAAAGCAAGGAGAGAAGTTTTCGCTGTTTTTAGCTAAAATTTCGACCTTAGGCTGCAGTGCGTTAAAGATTATAGCATCTCTTTCAGGGTGGAATAAATTTACCAAAAAAGTTTTAAAACTTAATAATCTCCTCCCTCATAACTTTCTCCAATCAGCAGTAAAAGTTAATTCACTTTCGCTCGTATTTTCCGCGTGAAAAGCCCCTTTCCTTCACAGCAGCTGTAATCCACCACTGAAAGTGATTGTTCCCGAGTCAGGGGTCGTAATTAACATAAATTTCTCTCAGTTCATCGAGGTGAAAATCGACAATTTAAGAGGAGGACATCGGCGTGCTGTTCTTCGCGCGAAATTGGGTGCTTTACGACGAAGGCAGAACCAGCGCGTGAGCGTGAGAAAAGTGAGAGTTCACCCCTTCCGACTGGCAAAGTTTGCTCGTTAATGACTTTTCCGTTCTCTGCCGGGGAGAGCCTTGGGACAAAGTAAACAAGCGCTAACTTTGTCTCGAGAGAGAGGGTTGAGTTTCGTAGAAGGTGGTGAAGCTTGGCAACTAGCGTGATGAAAATTGATTATGATGATGAGCAAAATTTGATTACGATGACATTTTCAGTCGCTTCAAATTTATGGGAAATTATTCTGTCTACGATTACATAGAAAACAACTCAAAATTTAAATTTTAATTAGAATGACATGATAAGGTTCTGTTATTTTGCGAACACATGTTTCAAAATATTGCACTATTGAATCGTTGCAAGAAAAGGTGAAGATTATCAAGAATCGCTACCGGTGAAATCCGAACCCGCCGGTCGTTAATTTCGGTGAATTTAGTGCGCGAAATTTCGTTCGGCCACGGGTCAAAGCAGAGCAATTCTCTGAGATTTCGGTCGTTCGATTTTTTTTGTATTTTTTAATCCAGCTGAAACTTTTTTGGTGCCTTCGGTATGCCCAAAGAAGCCATTTTGCATCATTAGTTTGTCCATATAATTTTCCATACAAAATTGGTAGCTGTCCATACAAAAATGATATGTCAAAATTCAAAAATCTGTATCTTTTGAAGGAATTTTTTGATCGATTTGGTGTCTTCAGCAAAGTTGTAGGTATGGATATGGACTACACTGAAAAAAAATGATACACGGTAAAAAATTTGGTGATTTTTTATTTAACTTTTGTCACTAAAACTTGATTTGCAAAAAACACTATTTTTAATTTTTTTATTTTTGATATGTTTTAGAGGACATAAAATGCCAACTTTTCAGAAATTTCCAGAATGGGCAAAAAATCTTTGACCGAGTTATGATTTTTTGAATCAATACAGATTTTTAAAAAAAATTGAAATATTGGTCGCAAAAATTTTTCAACTTCATTTTTCGATGTAAAATCGAATTTGAAATCAAAAAGTACTTTAGTGAATTTTTGATTAAGTGCACCGTTTTCAAGTTATAATCATTTTTAGGTAACTTTTTTGAAAATAGTCGCAGTTTTTCATTTTTTTAAAATAGTGCCCATGTTTGCCCACCTCTGAAAAAAATATTTTTGAAAAGCTGAGAAAATTCTCTATATTTTGCTTCTTCGGACTTTGTTGATACGACTCTTAGTTGCTGAGATATTGCCATGCAAAGGTTAAAAAACAGGAAAATTGATGTTTTCTAAGTCTCACCCAAACAACTCACCATTTTCTAATGTCGATATTTCAGCAACTATAGGTCCGATTTACAATGTTAAAACATGAAACATTCGTGAAATTTTCCGATCTTTTCGAAAAAAATATTTTTAAAAATTTTAAATCAAGACTAACATTTCAAATGGGCGTAATATTGAATGTTTGGCCCGTTTGAAATGTTAGTCTTGATTTTAATTTTTTGAAAATATTTTTTTCGAAAAGATCGGAAAATTTCACGAATGTTTCATGTTTTAACATTGTAAATCGGATCATTAGTTGCTGAAATATCGACATTAGAAAATGGTGAGTTGTTTGGGTGAGACTTAGAAAACATCAATTTTCCTGTTTTTTAACCTTTGCATGGCAATATCTCAGCAACTAAGAGTCGTATCAACAAAGTCCGAAGAAGCAAAATATAGAGAATTTTCTCAGCTTTTCAAAAATATTTTTTTCAGAGGTGGGCAAACATGGGCACTATTTTTAAAAAATGAAAAACTGCGACTATTTTCAAAAAAGTTACCTAAAAATGATTATAACTTGAAAACGGTGCACTTAATCAAAAATTCACTAAAGTACTTTTTGATTGCAAATTCGATTTTACATCGAAAAATGAAGTTGAAAAATTTTTGCGACCAATATTTCAATTTTTTGAAAAAATCTGTATTGATTCAAAAAATCATAACTCGGTCAAAGATTTTTTGCCCATTCTGGAAATTTCTGAAAAGTTGGCATTTTATGTCCTCTAAAACATATCAAAAAATACAAAAAATTAAAAATAGTGTTTTTTTGCAAATCAAGTTTTAGTGACAAAAAGTTAAATAAAAAAATCACCAATTTTTTTTTACCGTGTATCATTTGTTTTCAGTGTAGTCCATATCCATACCTACAACTTTGCTGAAGACACCAAATCGATCAAAAAATTCCTTCAAAAGATACAGATTTTTGAATTTTGACATATCATTTTTGTATGGACAGCTACCAAATTTGTATGGAAAATTATATGGACAAACTAATGATGCAAAATGGCTTCTTTGGGCATACCGAAGGCACCAAAAAAGTTTCAGCCGGATTAAAAAATACAAAAATTAAAATTAAAGAAAAAAGACCGATTCCGTAGAGAACTGCTCAGCAGCAGCAGCAGCAGGAAAAAAAAAACAATACACCTAGCCGGGCCCCTTTGAACAGTCGTCGTCGTCGTCGTCCCTCGACCACGCTGTCCTTTGTATACGGCTGATAGTGTAGTGTGGAAGAAGCAAATACAACTTTGCGACACGGAAAGCACGGAGTGTTGGAAAAAAGTTTTTAAAAGCAATGAAAAGTTTTAAGAATTTTTAAAGAAAATTAATTAGAGCAAAGTGAAGTGTTTTACTGCCCCACCACACACAAAGCGCGAATACCAGATCCCGACGCACCACCTGTTCATCGATTTCAAAGCCGCGTACGACTCGGTCGATCGCGAAGAGCTATGGAAGATCATGTACGAGAACGGCTTTCCCGGGAAGCTGATCAGACTGGTGAAATCGACGATGGACGGGGCACGGTGCAGCGTGAAGATTTCGGGGGCGATGTCCGACCCGATCGAATCGCGCAAGGGACTGCGACAAGGCGACGGTATCTCCGGCCTCTGTTTCAACATTGGGCTTGAAGGTGTAATGAGGCGGGCGGGCTTCAACATGCGGGGCACGATTATCAACCGATCCAGCCAATTCATCTGCTATGCCGACGACATGGACATTGTCGGCAGGACGTTCGAGGAGGTGGCCAGGCGGTACACCGAATTGAAGCGGGAAGCAGAAAAGGTTGGATTGAAGGTGAATGTGGCGAAGACGAAGTATCTGCTGGCAGGAGGAACCGAGTCCCTTAGGGCTCGCATAGGACCGAGCGTGACGATCGACGGCGACGAGTTCGAGGTCGTGGAGGAGTTTGTGTACCTCGGATCGTTGGTTACGTCGGACAACAACTGCAGCAGAGAAATTCGGAGGCGCATCATCACCGGTAGTCGTGCCTACTATGGACTCCACAAGACCCTACGGTCTGGTCATCTTTCCCGGCGTACAAAGTGCACCATGTACGAAACGCTGATAAGACCGGTCGTTCTCTACGGGCACGAGACGTGGACGATGCTCGAGGAGGACCTGCAAGCACTTGAAGTTTTCGAACGGCGAGTGCTTAGGACGATCTTTGGCGGCGTGCGTGAGAGCACTGTGTGGCGGAGAAGGATGAACCACGAGCTGGCGCAACTCTACGGCAAGCCGCCAAAGTCGCCAAGGCTGGCCGGATCAGGTGGGCCGGACACGTCGCGAGAATGCCGGACGCGCTGGATGCGCGCCAACCGAACCAGACTACCAATCCGGTGAAGTTGGTGTTCAATTCGGAGCCGTCTGGAACGCGGCGGAGGGGGGCGCAACGTGCAAGGTGGTTAGACCAAGTGGAGGAAGATCTTCGAAGTGTGGGAGTTCCGAGTTGGAATTGGAGAGTAGCAGCCCAAGACCGAGTTCAGTGGCAGCGCATCTGGAGACAGCTCATGACCCGGGGGTTGTCTGAGTAGTAAAAGTAAAGTAAGTAGTATCAAGAATCGGACATGATTTTTTTCATATTTGCCATTTAAATGTTCTCAATTCTAGAGTTTTTTTTTTTTGCTTTTTGGGTGTTTTTGAATACCCTTGACGCAAGGCGGTTATAAAAACACCCAAAAAGCAAATTTAAAATTTTGTTTATAGGAGCTTTAAAAAAATGGAATTAATTATTATTATGTTAGTTAATCACACTCTCTACCTTTAATTTTTTTCTTTTTTTTTCTTTTTTTTTAGGAAATATACATACGATTTTATCAATCATTTTTTTCAGAAGTGGTCATTAGTAGTCACCTGATATCAGCCAAAATTTAAAACATCTTATCAGTCAGCTTTCATCATCAACTCGATCGACGAATGTTGACTGAGCGCGCCTGTCAGGATCGTCGTTACGAATAGATCGTCAGTGAACGCACACGAAGATGAAATGAACGAAAGCCGAGATCGACACTCAAGCAGCCGCTCGACACGAAGGCACTTGTTCGTTCTCTTTCTTTCTCTGTCTTGTCTCTGTTTTGCTTGTGCGGTGTTGCGTGGTGACAGCAATCATTTGAATGCAGTCTAACGAGATCGGAATTTCGGTTGAAATCAAATGAACGACCTCTACGCGAATTAGAGAGGTGGTCAGAGTTAAAAGACTGTGTGAGTGACTTTGCGTTGCGCTCATTCGTTCATGTGTTATCGAAAGAGAGTGGAATGTCTAAGTCAGGTTAATACGACCTTTCACACCATCAATTAAATTGTAAAAAATATATTCTTTGAAAAAATAACATTTTTGTACATGTTTTGGATGACAAAATGCAATCTTTTGAGCTGTGGCCAGTGATGTCAACCATCGTGACGCTCATCTTTGGTTCGCGGCACAATTTTTGCTTGTAGTGATTTTCAGTTACGGAATTTGACAAAGTTGTGTATGACGGACTTGTACAACACACCAAATCGTACAACAGTATGCTGAACATATTATTGATTTTTGATGAATACAAAAAAAAAATACAACCAAAAATGCGTTAGGCAAACGAAAGCATCGCGAACCATTGATCATGAGGTCTGAAATCATCTTGTAACTTTTTGCGTATGAGTTTTACAGATATATAAGGTTCTGAAGAAATGTTGCTGTTGGTGAGTTCTACAAGTGCTTCGAAAATCATTTTGTCGAATTCCGTAACTGAAAACCACTACAAACGAAAAATGTGCCGCAAAACAAAAATGAGCGTCGCGATTTTTGACATCACTGGCTGTGGCACAAGTTATTCTAAATCCATGAGACAATGTTTCCATTTTTTTTTAAATAAACATGATTTTCTTCTGGTTTTCTTATTGCTTTTTTTTGTTCGATAAATAACCTTTATACTTTTAGCTTTATTTTATTTTTTTTCGAAAAGATCAAAAAATTTCATATAAATTTGGTGCAAAGAAAAAGAAATTGATGCAGAAAACAAATTGAAAAACAGTAATGAAAAAAAATGGTATTTTATGCATCACCAAAATAACGTCGATTTTTCAAGTGGCGATAACTCAGAAACTATTTTTTCGATGTTCAATGTCTTAACTATCATGAAATTGTTCGATCTTTCGAATAAGGCCGTTGCAACGGCCTAAAAATAACATTTGAGTCAAAAATATGTGTACTATAACTGTATTCAAAAATCTAGATTTTTCGAAAAAAAAGGTTGTCACTGCTTAATTAATTTTGCTCAATTCGTGCACAAAGCTAAAAAGATTTTCAATTTTTTAATTCACAATTATTATTTTATGTGGAAGAATTGGAATAAAAAAATAATTATTGTTTAAGGGTTAAACTTTGTATTGTGCAGTCCTAGCATGCCTAACACTTGCCTGCAGCTTTATCGTATTACCAAGTCGATCAGATAATAACTTAAGATTTACATTTTTGAATATGGACAGCTAGCTAAATTGTATGCAGACTTGTATGGATGAACTAATGATGCAAAATGCCTTCTTAGGTCAATTTACAAAGAAAGTTCCAAATAAAAAATGAAGCAAAATTCCAATAAATTTGCTCATTCTTGGATAATCTCTGAACCGTTCTGTAATCACTCAATCCGTCAAAGTGCTCTGACTTTAAGTAACATTCTTTTCCATCGAATAAGTTCACTGTGCTGGAGACGCATGGTGCTTTGTGGTCCTTTAAGATACTGAAACAATTTTTTTCTTCAAAATTATATGTCAGAATCCTGTTTTAGAAAATCACTATTTTTGGATGTGTTTCTCAAAACAATCTGTTAAAAATCATTGAAAAAAATCATGTTTGATTGCGCCGCGTGTTTTTTTTTGCGAAAATCGTTAAATAAATTTTGTCGACCACCCTAATCTCCAAACAAAATAAAAAGCTGGTTTGACGTGAAATCGCTGGATATAAGGTAAACTCCGGAATAAAATAAAAAGGGAGAATTTTGATATACTTTTTTAACAAATGAGCTACAATGAGCTGAAACGATTGAAAATTTGACAACCCTTTCAAATGTTGTGAGCAACTATGTGTATAAAAATAAAAATTGAAATAACAAGCCAAATTCTCAACACTTGAATGCAAAATGAGTTTTAAAATGCATTTAACACTAGTTTAGTTGCTTTGCAATCATTAGTTTTCAAAAAAAAAATAAGATTTGATGAAAACAAAAAAAATGCGAAAAAAACTTGCTGTGATACTTATTGGCGAAAATTTTCAAAAATTCTAAATATTTTTAAATTATCAAAAACATGCTAAAAATGATTCTAAACGCTGGAGAATGCATTTTAAATTGGTTGCAGCTAATTGCACTTAAATTTCCATTGACATTTAGAAGCTTTTTGAAAATTTTTGAAAATTTTTGAAAACAAATATTTATGCTCCCTGATTTTTCGGGTCAACTTTGAAGGGGGGGGGGGGAGGGGGGGGGGAATCTTCAAATCAAATTTGTACCAGCTTTATAGAGCAATTCCAGCTCAAATCAGGATTTTTCTGGTACTTTTGTACCCGACCCTTTCCGATTTCAATGAAACTTTGTAGACATGTTATCCTAGGCCTATATAAGCCATTTTTGTGTATATGGAGCCAATAGTACTCGAAAATAACATTTGAGAAAGGCGTAAGTTATTTAAATATTTTTGTATTTTGCAATTTAAAAATTACTGTATCTCAAAGCCGTTGCATCGTATCAAAAAGTGGTCAAAAACAAACTTGTAGGAAATTGGACGGGCTTTCTGATAAAAATACACTGAAACAAAAATACACGTCACTTCTATGAGATTTTTTTATTTTTAAGTTTAAAAGTTAAATTTCAAAGTGACGTCACGATTTTTTTTTCGTTCAAAATTTTTGAGGAAATAGCCTAAGATGTTACAAAAAGAATCACGAATAATGCAGGATGGTATGTCTCTCCTAAAAAAGTACAAAAATCATTTACTGAAACTGTTTTTTTTTGAAAAGTGGTCTAAACGTCAACATTTTCAGCATCCGATAGTGGGAATCGATTCTCCAGACAGTTTTACATAAAAGTCTCCATATTGACTATTGTCCTATGTCCAATCCTTGTAAAGATACAGCGATTTTAAAATTAAAAATGTTGAAAAAATTGTTTTTTGGTGGTTTTTGGCAATTTCTATATGGCAGACTTGGTTTTTCAGTCTCGTTAATATTTTTTACCGGAAAGCTCGTCCAATTTCCCATAAGTTTGCCTTTGACAGCATTTCAAATGGATGTATGGGCTCACAGATATAAGCTTCATTACATTGCTCATAACTAAAAATAGATTTTTTTTTTTCAGTGTGGTTGAAACCCGGATAGTAAATAAGCTTACGTAAATATTTAAACGAGTCAAATTCAAAAGCTGTCAAAGAAACTTTAAAAAAAAAACAGTTTTTGTAAATGATTTTTGTATTTTTTTAGGAGAGATATACCATCCTGCATTTTTTGTGAGTCTTTTTGTACCATCTTAGCCTATTTCCTCAAAAATTTTGAACGAAAAAAAATCGTGACATCACCTTAAAATTTGACTTTTAAACTTAAAAATCAAAAAATCTCATGGAAGTGGTGTGTATTTTTGTCTCAGTGTATTTTTTTTTTCAGAAAGCCCGTCCAATTTCCTACAAGCTTGTTTTTGACCACTTTTTGATACGATGCAACGGCTTCGAGGTACAGTAATTTTTAAATTGCAAAATACAAAAATATTTAAATAACTTACGCCCTTCTCAAATATTATTTTCGAGTACTATTGGCTCCATATAAACAAGAATGGCTTATATAGGCTTAGGATAACATGTCTGGGTAATTCTCCGCCAACTCACACAGCAGTTGCCCCGACCCCTCTTCGATTTGCGTGAAACTTTGTCCTAAGGGGTAACTTTTGTCCCTGATCACGAATCCGAGGTCCGTTTTTTGATATCTCGTGACGGAGGGCGGTACGACCCCTTCCATTTTGAACATGCGAAAGAGGTGTTTTTCAATAATTTGCAGCCTGAAACGGTGATGAGATAGAAATTTGGTGTCAAAGGGACTTTTATGTAAAATTAGACGCCCGATTTGATGGCGTACTCAGAATTCCGAAAAACGTATTTTTCATCGAAAAAACACTAAAAAAGTTTTCAAAATTCTCCCATTTTCCGTTACTCGACTGTAAAAAATTTTGGAACATGTCATTTTATGGGAAATTTAATGTACTTTTCGAATCTACATTGTCCCAGAAGGGTCATTTTTTCATTTAGAACAACATTTTTCATTTTAAAATTTCGTGTTTTTTCTAACTTTGCAGGGTTATTTTTTAGAGTGTAACAATGTTCTACAAAGTTGTAGAGCAGACAATTACAAAAATTTTGATATATAGACATAAGGGGTTTGCTTATAAACATCACGAGTTATCGCGATTTTACGAAAAAAAGTTTTGAAAAAGTTGGTCGTCATCGATCATGGCCGTTCATGGTCACCCGCGACAGACACGGACGACGAAACAAAGAGAAACGCAAAAAGTAACTTTTTCATAACTTTTTTTCGTAAAATCGCGATAACTTGTGATGTTTATAAGCAAACCCCTTATGTCTATATATCAATTTTTTTGTAATTGTCTGCTCTACAACTTTGTAGAACATTGTTACACTCTAAAAAATAACCCTGCAAAGTTAGAAAA
Source organism: Culex quinquefasciatus (assembly GCF_015732765.1). Classification (NCBI taxonomy): domain Eukaryota; kingdom Metazoa; phylum Arthropoda; class Insecta; order Diptera; family Culicidae; genus Culex; species Culex quinquefasciatus. Next base: position 134,168,624 of record NC_051862.1, on the reverse strand, counting down.
AACATGAAATTTTAAAATGAAAAATTCTGTTCTAAATGAAAAAATGACCCTTCTGGGTCAATAAAGATTCCAAAAGTACATTAAATTTCCCATAAAATGACATGTTCCAAAATTTTTTACAGTCGAGTAACGGAAAATGGGAGAATTTTTAAAACTTTTTTAGTGTTTTTTTCGATGAAAAATACGTTTTTTCGGAATTCTGAGTACGCCATCAAATCGGGCGTCTAATTTTACATAAAAGTCCCTTTGACACCAAATTTCTATCTCATCACCGTTTCAGGCTGCAAATGATTGAAAAACACCTCTTTTTTCGCATGTTCAAAAATGGAAGGGGTCGTACCGCCCCTCCGTCACGAGATATCAAAAAACGGACCTCGGATTCGTGATCAGGGACAAAAGTTACCCCTTAGGACAAAGTTTCACGCAAATCGAAGAGGGGTCGGGGCAACTTTTCCCTATTTCGTGTGAGTTGGTAGAGAATTACCCGTCTACAAAGTTTCATTGAAATCGGAAAGGGTCGGGTACAAAAGTACCAGAAAAATTCCTGATTTGAGCTGAAATATGCTTTTAAATTAAATAAACATTAAATTTAGGCAAAATTCGAAGTTCGAAGTAAGAGTTGTCTTATTTTATATGAAATTTGTTATCGAACCATTTTCAGATCACTCTTTATGTGTTATCGAAAAGAGTCTACAATTTCCTGTTAAATCAAATTAATTTTTTTCATCATAACTTCCTAGAAAAGGTTTTTGTTCAACTGTTTTCCAAACTATCCAAATAAACATTAAAATGGTTCGTTCACTTTCCATCACCACTCAACGCAGCCCAAACAAAATACCAACAAGTATAAATTGAATCACCCTTAAGCTGCTCAACTGTTTTAATTAATATTTATTTCGAACTTTTCATGCTCTGCTGTGCTGCCAGGCCCGGTGAAGTGTTGCACTCGACTCGAATGCAAATCCCGAGCGCTCCAAAGTTCGCGTCGTTGCACACCGCCAGAAGCCACTTGAAAACAATCCATATTTTCATGATTTTCAACACTACACTCTATCTCAGAATTTTTCCAACCAGAGGGCCCTTTTCATTTCTGTGTGTGTGTGGTAGGGGCCAGAAGAAGACAAACTGGTTAGCAGAAACAACAACAAAAAAAACATGAAAAATAGCGACCCGAAATTGTTCACCAAAGATACACATACACACAACAAAAAACAAACACAACTGAATGGCCGTGAGCTTGTGTGTGTGTGTTTGAGCGTCGACTCGGGAAAATTGCAGATAAAGTGGAAAAAGTGAAAAGTCGCAAAATGCACACATCGGCCAAATATTCGCTGAAATATTCAAATATAACACAGATGTGGAACACTAGGGTGGTTCATCAAAATTTTGAATTTATTATTTTTTTTAATTTGAGATAATTAAAAATGCAATCCAATTTGAAATAATGAAAAAAAAATCAAGAAGTGTTTCAAAGTTCCAACAACAACTATTCAAGTCCTCAAATCGAGTAAAACAATCCCGTTTGCAGGCCGAGCGAAATGTTTTGGTGCAGAAATAAAGCTAGAAGAACCAACCAAACAACAAAAAAAAAAAGCTCCCAAACAGTGCTCAACAGGGCCCCTCGAAAAGGACTGCAGTTCTGCATCAAAAGAGTGTTTGAACGGCCGTCGGAGCTGAGCTGCATTTCTCGTTTGGACTTTTGGACTTTTTTTGGACGGACGAACCGGGCGGGCTTATGTTGAGAATGCATAAATAAACAAACAAATATGAACGAGGGGCTATTTTATTAATATGGATATGGATGGGAATATTTGCGTGACATTTTCGGGCGGGGTTCATGTGCGAAAATGCTGATGTTTTGGAGGGGGAGGGGAGGAACTGTGGTATTGTTGGTGGTCATGTTGGCGGTTCGTTTTCAGTACGTGTGTGTGTGTGTGTGTGACGATTATTCATGTATGCGGCATTATTGTCGGTCTTTTTTGGCACTTTGGCACAGCTAATAGAAATGGAAGGATGGAATTGGGTTGGGCCGGTGAAACGCTGTAAATAAAAACAAAATAAATCAAGCAATGATCGAATTAACAAACAATAAATTATCAAAATAACTTGAGTATTTATTAACTAATATTTTCTCGAGTATTTTCTGGTTTTTTGTTCGCCTTTACCAAATTTTAAATGAAAATTAAATTTCCAACTATTGAATGGCTTGATTTTTATTTTTAAATTATTTTTAGATAAATTTAAGCCATTGCTAATATTTTTGTAAAGTAAGCAAAAATGAAAAAAAAATGACATCATTTTTTTTGATTTAGTGCAACTCACGATAGCTCTTAAACTATTGGTGCGAAATTCTTTGTAAAAAGTTACACTTTTGTGATTTTTTTTATCTTTTCTATAAAATTAATTTTCGGGAAAAATAAAAGTTTTTGGGAAAAATAACAAGTTTTTTTTTTAATTCCCCGTACATTTTTTACAGAAAAGTCTCAATCATAATCTACAATTTTGACCAAGACACCAAATCGTTAAAAAAAACCTTCTCCAGATACATATTTTCAAACATAAACATGATCATTTTGTATGATTAGCACGTTTGGAAAAACTGACTTATGTTTGTAATAGGCAAAGTTTTTTTTTGTTTTCAAAAAATGTTGAAGAAATTTACATGATGCAGGTGCCTCCATATTTTTGTGAAATGGCTCAAATAATTTGAAAAAAATAATCATGACATAGATTTTTTTTTTAACGTTCATTCGAAGCTTGAAGGCCTCAATTGCATTTTTTGTCGCTTTCAACGGTTTTGGGAAAGCCTCTTCTTTCAGATAAACTAAGAAAATGGAGTTTCTTTAACTTAACTTTTATTCTGCATATCTGTGTTACAGTTGCATACTGAACAATTCTCTGAGATTTCGGTCATTCAATTTTTTTGTATTTTTTAATCTGGCTGAAACATTTTTGGTGCCTTCGGTATGCCCAAAGAAGCCATTTTGCATCATTAGTTCGTTCATATAATTTTCCATACAAATTTGGCAGCTGTCCATACAAAAATGATATATGAAAATTCAAAAATCTGTATCTTTTGAAGGAATTTTTGATCGATTTGGTGTCTTCGGCAAAGTTGTATGTATGGATAAGGACTACACTGCAAAAAAAATGATACACGGTAAACAAATTTTTGGTGATTTTTAATTTCACTTTTGGTCACTAAAACTTGATTTGCAAAGAAACACTATTTTTTTATGATATGTTTAAGGGGACATCAAATTCCAACTTTTCAGAAATTTCCAGAACGGGCAAAAATCTTTGACAGAGTTATGATTTTTTGAATCAATACTGATTTTTTCAATATTTCAAAGATTTTACCATTTAAAGATTTTCAATTTTTTTTAATCAAGACCAACATTTCAAAAGGCCCAAACATTCAATATTACGACCTTTTGAAATGTTAGTCTTGATTTAAAAAAAATTGAAAGTATTTTTTTTCGAAATGATCAGAAAATTTCACGAATGTTTCATATTTTAACATTGAAAATCGGACCATTTGTTGCTTAGGTATCGACATTAGAAAATTGTGGGTTTTTTGGGTGGGACTTAAAAAACATAAATTTTCCTGTTTTTAAATCTTTGCATGGCAATATCTCAGCAACAAAGTTCAAAGAAGTAAACTATAGAGAATTTTCTCAGCTTTTCAAAAATATTTTTTTCAATAGTGGACAAACATTGGAACTTATTTTAAAAAATGAATGACTGCGACTATTTTCAAAAAAAAAAAAACCTTAAAAATGGCTATAACTTGAAAACGGTGCACTTTATCAAAATTTCTCTGAATTACTTTTTGATTGCAATTCGATTTTACATCGAAAAATGAAGTTGAAAATTTTTTGCGACCAGAATTTCGATTTTTTTAAATAAGTATTGATTCAAAAAATCATAACTCGGTCAAAGATTTTTTACCCAATTTGGAAATTTCTGAAAAGTTGGCATTTCGTCAGTTGTGTGCTATCTTGTGACAACGACCATTTAGTACTTTTCGAGAAAATCGATTTTTAAAGTTTGTTGGTAAATAATTTCAAAACTATGAACGATGGAGCCAAACTTTTTGAAGCAATCGGTTCGTATACTATCGCTTAACAAACGATCCAAGTTTCAACTAATTTGGTTACACCAGTTAAAAGATAAAGTAAATAATGTAAACAAAAATCTGAAAAGCACGTGTCACAAGTATGTTTCGAAAGTAAAATTGTACTATGTGTCACAAGTGTGCACAGAATTCCCATACAAACTAAAATAGGCTTAAATCAATAGTTTAACCGACTTAATCAGCATATTTTCAAAAACAAAAGGTTGCATTGCCTTCAGAAAATGTGTATCAACATAAATTTGTGAAAAGCAAGAAAAAATTTCCACATTTTCCAACAACATGTATGACGTGTCACAAGTGTGCACGATCATTTTGATGATAAAATGGTCTATGTCACAAGTGTGTATTGCGATATCCGGGAAACGGAAGCGAGTTTCCAAAATCGGGTTAAAGCATCTTGTAGTGTTTCTTAAGTATAGCAAAACGTCATCATTAACTCATTTTCGACCAAAATGGTCTATGTCACAAGATAGCACACAGCTGACGATTTGATGTCTCCTAAAACATATCGGAAATAAAATAAAAACAGTGTTTTTTTTTTTGCAAATCAATTTTTTAGTGACAACAAGTAAAATAAAAAATCATAAAATATTTTTTTAACGTATATCATTTTTTTTCAGTGTAGTCCTTATTCATACCTACAACTTTGCCGAAGACACCAAATCGATCAAAAAATTCCTTCAAAAGATACAGAATTTTGAATATATCATTTTTGTATGGACAGCTGCCAAATGTGTATGGAAAATTATATGGACAAACTAATGATGCAAAATGGCTTCTTTAAGCATATCGAAGGCACCAAAAATGTTTCAGCCGGAGTTTTTCGTTGTTATTTTTTTTTAATTTTTTCGGGATTGATTATCCTACACAGAAAAAAAATCATGGTAATATTACATCTGGGAAGGGGTACATCTTTTATGTCAGAAAAAAGGTGTAATTTTACCTCTGAAAATGTGTAATTTTACCACTTTTCTGGTGTAATGTCACTTTTTCAGTCTAATTGAGGTAAAATTACATCATAAAAGAGGTAATATTCAACCTTCCAAAATTACAGCTTCCAAATCTATATATATATATAAAATTTCGACGGTTTTGTTCGAACGCGAATCAGTTCAATACGGAGCGTCGTAGCGAGGTGCTTTTTGTTGCGTTGGGTTCGTAAAAGTCCAAGGAAGGTTCTTACGCCAAAAAGTGACAACTTTGACCACTCTGGAACCGATTCCGGAAAATCTGCAGGTTGTATGGGAAAAGTTGCGCACAGTAAAAAATAATGTAAATTTGGAAGCTGTAATTTTGGAAGATTGAATATTACCTCTTTTATGATGTAATTTTACCTCAATTTAGACTGAAAAAGTGACATTACACCAGAAAAGTGGTAAAATTACACATTTCCAGAGGTAAAATTACACCTTTTTTCTGACATAAAAAATGTACCCCTTCCCAGATGTAATATTACCATGATTTTTTTTTCTGTGCGTAAAATCAAATTTTGATCACAGGAGGCTGAATTAGCAAACAAGCAAGAAACGTCAGGAAACCAAAAAAGGCAGGACGAAGTTTGCCGGGAAGAGCTTGTTTTATATATTTCATACGAACTTTTCAGCTCAACCCATATAACCATTTTTATGGTTGTAGTACCTGAACTGATAAAATCGTATGAAAAGTGGTATATTGAACTCAGAAAATAATGATTTTTGGTAAGGGTGTATAACGTCATGATTCGAAATCCGGACACTTAGTACCATATTATTTTTGTTATAGCTGGCAAAAAATCATGTAATAAGTTGGAAATGTAGAAATATCATCAGGATTTAGTATAAACAGTCAGTTTTAAGAGAATGCATGCAAAATATGCCTTTTCTAACAATATTTCATCAAATTTGAAAATTAAAATGACCTGTTGTGCTTCGAATCCCGGACACTGATAAAAGTTGATTAGAAATCCGGACACCTTTGATTCGAATTCCGGACACTTGATTTTGCTTATGAATCGCACAAATTTGGACTAAAATGTTACTGAATGGCATTCTTTAGGTCTCAAATAAGCTGTTAACATCAAAACAATCGATAGGTTTATATAAAAATTTGCTAGAATTTAATGCTTCGGACGCCTATGAAATATTTCAATTGAAATGTTTCGCATTTTTGATAAACTTATAATTTTATTTTATTTTATTGTTTTGGCATTAACTACAGTGTTCAAACAAACTTTAAATGAAAGTTGATGTTAGAATTCATCAAATTACACAGTTTTGACATTCATAATAAGAACTTACATCCAAATAAATGATAAAACAAGTTGAAGTGTCCGGGTTTCGAAGCGTACGGGAATTCGAATCATGACGTTATCATGAGAATAGAGCATGCAAATAAAAAGTCGGATTTTTTTTCCGTGTACCTATTTTTTTCTAAAATATCTCAACCTACAACTTTGCCAAAGACACCAATTGATTCAGAAATTCCTTCTCATGATATGTTGTTGATGTTAATTCATTTATTTCTGGCAGCTTTAACCTTCTTGGTCATTCGCTGCGTTATTCTCATGTTATAGATTTCGAAAAATCTCATGCCCATTTTGTAGGATAATCAAGCCCGCAAAATTAAAACGAAAAACTGACGATGTGAAATGACTTCTTTTGAGTAGGGAAGGCATGAACAAAGCTTTGATTTTAACCCTCCTATCATTACATTTTGTCTATCTAATTATTTCAGTCACAATTTTCAATTTTTTACTTGTGAAAACACCATTATCATTTAAATTATATAATGCGTAGAGTCATAGTCTGGGACACTACTAAAATTACTGCATACTTAGTTTTACTTAAAATATAGGATTTGTTAGTAAAAAACACAGCCAAAGTTGACCCCTAAAAAAGGACAATTTTTGAAACATTGGCAAAGTCACATAAAACAAGTCAAACTAAACCCTAAAACTTTCTAAAATTTAAAGATTTCTCCTTTCCAATGCTTTTTAAAGATCAAAAATTGGTTGAAAATTTGATTTTTGCCGATTTTCAGATCGAAGCCTGTCTAAAGGCGGGGTTAGGTTGTAGAGGGTTAAAAGTATATGGGAAAGCCGATTTGTGAAAACGCAGAAAATTATTTAGCATTTTCGGTTCAAACAACAATTATTTTTTCCTTTGGGAGAAAACACGTTATTTGCTTTGAAATCACAATTTCGCTATGCCCTTTGGAACTATGTAGGTACCCCTGATAGTCCAATTTGCACAAGACCGCAAAGATAATGCCATTCCAAGCAGTAACCAGCAAAAGTGTTACTGTTTGATCTTTCCATCTTTATCTGCAAGCCCCGTCCTGGTGAGTTTGCCTACATTTCCATAATTAATGACCTTCTTTACCAATCAGAACGGAAATCTTTGCATAAAATTCTGCAGGGACTTTGTGTCCTCAGAGTTGGCCAAGTGGATTTGCCAAGAAGTTGAGCAAACACACACGCACACATTTGCTCGAAGCATCTTCCTCTCTCGAGGGGGAATGTTGATGGCTTTTTGATATGGTCCTTTGGGTAGATATACCGAAGAGTCCGAAGATTACATCCATGCCTCATTGTGATGGGTTTGATTTGTTTATTAATGACAGACTTCAGAGATGGTATGTGATGTATTTCTTGGAAAACTGCTCGTGCAAATCTTCTCCTCGTACATCCATCTCAGGGTGATCTCGGAATCGATGAGCACATCGTTCACGTAATGAATACATACGTTATTTGCCATCTTCATCAACGTTATAATGCCACAGATGAATGGATGACTTGTTTCTCCGGGCCTGACTTCGGACAGTCACAGAAGTCGAGACCCGTTCGTCGTCGCTCTGTTGTACTAAATGAAAATGTTACAACATTCCGAGCACATTTCTTCGTCCCAACCCCATTGCATCGTCCTGTCGGAACTGATTCGATGCCGAGCTCGGTTGAAGCTCGACGTCTTCCGGTTGAACGATTTCTGCAGCTTTCGGAGAATGTCACTTGGTATGATATTGTTAGTGGTATGACGTCTAAGGGAAAAAGTTGAAGAAGTTCATGGGGGAAGAAGCAGAGCTTCCTCACCCGGAAAGCACTATATTATATAAGGACACAGTAAGAGGTTGCTGTCAGGCTAGGGTATGAATTTCTGACCCAGCATATTTTATATTTATCCCCTCAACCCCGGAAAAGTCATCACCGTAAGGCACCTCATCCCACAGCCAGTAAGTGAAAGGTCAACTGACAACGTTTGAAATATGTCTAGACAAATAAAACTAATTTCGAGTTTGCAGGATGAAGCTGGGAGAGGGTTTTTGAAAATCGAGTGCAGATTTGCATCTCAGATCTCAAGGTTTGCATGCAAGGGAAAGGGATGGAAATAAAACATGTCAGGCACTAATTGAAAATTTACCCAAATGGATGACCGGATGGGGGAGAGGGCACCCAGGATCATGTTACGCAAATTGGAACCGAACAGGTTTGTTATGGGTGAGGGTCAAGAGTCATTCAAAAGTAATCCTTGCTGCATTTGCACTGACGTATTGTTATGAGTTGAGTTGGAAAATTAAGCAAGTCAGTTGATTTATAACTGTGAAATGGAAACTCATAGTGATGCTGCGACAATTGAGATATACAAAAAAAGGTGGAAAAATAATATTTCGGCATCATTGTGTAATCGGTGGTGTAGAGAAAAGCGTGGTTGCCTCTGACCCCAGTTGGATTGGGTTCAATTCCGGTGGCTTTTTCGATAAGAGATTTGTCTGATCACGCCTTCCATCGGAAGGGGAAGTAAATGTTGGCCCCGGTCTAACCTAGAGGTTAGGTCCTTAACTCAGTCCAGCTTATCTCCATGTGTTCTGTCTCGGTAGAGTCGCTAGTAGGCAGTTGGACTCACAATCCAAAGGTCGTCAGTTCGAATCCCGGGGTAGATGGAAGCTAAGGTGTTTACAGAGGTTTGCATTGCATCAACAATCAAGCCTTCAAAATTCGGGAAGATTTTAAATCATGTTTAGGCCTCTCAAAATATCACCAAAAGATGACAAATTAGAGCCTCTTCACGAATCAAATCACCCCCAAACACCACGAGTGCCGCGGCCACCAGTTTTGCATAATTCCATTAACTTCTCCGTGATAATTGTCTCCAATCTTGTCCGTTTCCAAAATCCAAAATCCGAGAACCACATCCTGCCATCAGCTTGATTGCCACCATCATTTGGAATTCATCTCGGGGCCGTGGACAGTGCGCTTAAGGTTGGTGTTCAATTTTCGCCATCGTTGAATGCAGCCGTGGAGAAGTGGCTCCGGATTCCGACGACGACGCTGCGACGTGGCAATCTGCACCACTTGCCATCCCGAATCGGTGTCACGTACTCTACTGGAGACGCTGCTGCTGCGAGCTGGTTTCCGGGAAAAACTTGAAAAACTTCACACGCGGGGTCCCGACCACAGCAGAGCAGTTCTCTAGGATTTCGGTCATTCGATTTTTTTGTATTTTTTAATCCGGCTGAAACTTTTTTGGTGCCTTCGGTATGCCCAAAGAAGCCATTTTGCATCATTAGTTTGTCCATATAATTTTCCATACAAATTTGGCAGCTGTCCATACAAAAATGATTTGTGAAAATTCAAAAATCTGTATCTTTTGAAGGAATTTTTTGATCGATTTGGTGTCTTCGGCAAAGTTGTAGGTATGGATACGGACTACACTGGGAAAAAATAATACACGGAAAAAAAATTTGGTGATTTTTTTATTTAACTTTTTATCACTAAAACTTGATTTACAAAAAAACACTATTTTTATTTTTTTTATTTTTTTATATGTTTTAGAGGACATAAAATGCCAACTTTTCAGAAATTTCCAGGTTGTGCAAAAAATCTTTGACCGAGTTATGAATTTTTTAAACAATACTAATTTTTTCAAAAAATCGAAATTTTGGTTGCAAAAATTTTTCAACTTCATTTTTTGATGTAAAATTGAATTTGCAATCAAAAAGTACTGTAGTGAAATTTTGATAAAGTGCATCGTTTTCAAGTTATAGCCATTTTTATGTAACTTTTTTCAAAATAGTCGCAGTTTTTAATTTTTTTTAATTAGTGCACATGTTTGCCCACTTTTGAAAAAAATATTTTTGAAAAGCTGAGAAAATTCTCTATATTTTGCTTCTTCGGACTTTGTTGATACGATCTTTAGTAGCTGAGATATTGCAATGCAAAGGTTTAAAAACAGGAAAATTGATGTTTTCTAAGTCTCACCCAAACAGCCCACCATTTTTCAATGTCGATATCTCAGCAACTAATGGTTCGATTTTCAATGTTAATATATGAAACATTTGTGAAATTTTCCGATATTTTCGAAAACAATATTTTCAAAATTTTCAAATCAAGACTAACATTTTAAAAGGGCGTAATATTGAATGTTTGGCCTTTTTGAAATGTTAGTCTTGATTTGAAAATTTTGAAAATATTGTTTTCGAAAAGATCGAAAAATTTCACAAATGTTTCATATATTAACATTGAAAATCGGATCATTAATTGCTGAGATATCGACATTGAAAAATGGTGGGCTGTTTGGGTGAGACTTAGAAAACATCAATTTTCCTGTTTTTAAACCTTTGCATTGCAATATCTCAGCAACTAAAGGTCGTATTAACAAAGTCCGAAGAAGCAAAATATAGAGAATTTTCTCAGCTTTTCAAAAATATTTTTTTCAAAAGTGAGCAAACATGTGCACTAATTAAAAAAAATGAAAAACTGCGACTATTTTGAAAAAAGTAACATAAAAATGGCTATAACTTGAAAACGATGCACTTTATCAAAATTTCACTAAAATACTTTTTGATTGTAAATTCAATTTTACATCGAAAAATGAAGTTAAAAATTTTTTGCGACAAAAATTTCGATTTTTTGAAAAAATCAGTATTGATTAAAAAATTCATAACTCGGTCAATGATTTTTTGCACAACCTGGAAATTTCTGAAAAGTTGGCATTTTATGTCCTCTAAAACATATCAAAAAATAAAAAAATTAAAAATAGTGTTTTTTGCAAATCAAGTTTTAGTGATAAAGTTAAATAAAAAATCACCAATTTTTTTACCGTGTATTATTTTTTTCCAGTGTAGTCCGTATTCATACCTACAACTTTGCCAAAGACACCAAATCGATCAAAAAATTCCTTCAAAAGATACAGATTTTTGAATTTTCATACATCATTTTTGTATGGACAGCTGCCAAATTTGTATGGAAAATTATATGGACAAACTAATGATTCAAAATGGCTTCTTTGGGCATACCGAAGGCACCAAAAAAGTTTCAGCCGGATTAAAAAATACAAAAATTAAAATCAAAGAAAAAAGACCGATTCCGTGGAGAACTGCTCAGCAGTAGAAACACTTTTCCCACGGTGGACGTGGCCGGCAAGTTGAAGTGGTGGCACTTTTGCTGAGTTTTCTTTTCGAGTGTGAAGGAGATTGTTTTGGGAAGTAGTGGACGTTGAGCTTTAAGTAGTTGGACGGAAGGTCTTTCATTGTTCAAGTTTTTCTAAAAAAAAATCATGGAATTGGAATTCTTGTCTGAAGATTAGGACAAAAAACAAACATTGACATCAAATTAAGTCCCCAAGCTCACTGAAACCCAGTGTTTGAATAATTAATCAGCTTTATTTTCCACCTGCTCGACCTCATGCCCACTTTCGTGGCCCAACCGACCGGCACCACTTGACTCTATGATTAATTCTGTCTGTGATAACCAAATCAATTCCAAACCCCTGGAAGAATCCCTCGCCGTCGTCATGATTCTGAACCACTTCAAAGTTCACGAACCCTGATGGGACTTTTACCTTCCCTTTCTCCCTTTTTTTCGGGCCACGTGTGACCCAACACGAAACAAATTACACCCCGAAAATGAAATGCCGACAACTGCTGCCGCCACCACTGGTACAACACTCTATATTAATGAGGAACCTGCCCCACCAGGTTCTGTGCCTTGGTGTTGGAACCTTTCCGGAACATGATTTACCTCACGAGAGAGAAAAAATAAAAATAAAAAGAAGAAAAAAAGGTCTACAAATAAAACACACTCCGCCAGTGATGACGACACCTGCAGGTTGACACGGAGTGATGACATGGTTGTGGCCCGTGGCTGAAGGACCGCGGTGACACACTCAGGGAAAGGCCACTTGGCCACGTTTTAAGTAAATTGTGAATGGTAGCCTACTATGGTAACAAAAATAAAAAAACAAAGAAACAAACAGGGCTGAGCTGTACGATTTTGAACTACTTAGTCGCTGTTGGCGGGTTTAGGGCGCCAATGTTCCTGTCGAGGGCGCTTCTTCTCGTAGGGCACCTATATTTGTACTAGGGGCGCCAGGTGATGAGCGGGGGGTTGGGGTGTGGAATATTTTATTCGTTATTTTTGGGTACAAAAAAATAACAACTACGTTGGGTAATTCTTGGCTTGCAACACAATTCAGCTCCCTGTAGCATACTTTTGATTTGCAACTTTTAAACCGGTTCTATTCGACTGTAATTTTTTGCACCTCTATTTTCTTAAACTACCTACAAAACACTACAGCTAACTTTTCCTTGAACCATACGTCAACAATGAGAAACTGAACAAATCCGAGTAACCGGATATTTTCTCGGGTTTCAAAAAGACAGAAATATGTTATCCGTCTTGTCCTAAATCCTTTAACAACTCTCCGCGAAAGCCAACTACGTTCTAACCAAGTCCGTGCACTTATCATACAATGTGGTTTGATTATAGGCAAGCTGCAACAGTTATACTACCAGTACAAGTATGAATCCCCTATTCGGAAAGATAACTAATTTTCATACAAAAATATTTCATTTAAAATGAACATTACTGTTACTGAAAAGAAAACTTAGCGTGACCGGACAACATCGTTATACTACACTTTACAAAATCACAGAAAAATACTCGCTCAAAATAAGCATTATCCTCTAAACTATTGTGTTTCATATGTTCACAGGATCTTCTCGAAAAACTATGTATTTCTTTCTTTTTGCACTGATGATGTAGTAGATGTTACCACCAACTGAAAAACAAGCCTTGTTCTCCTAAATATTAACGATTCGGTTAAAATCCATCGCATTTATACAATTATCTTCCCATAATGAAATCTAACTAAAATAAAAATATAACATTTTTCAAAATTAATTTTTTTTTTTTGAATTAAATATACTTTATTGAAAAAAAAAAACGAAGTTGACGTTATAGCTGTCGGCCACCATTGCTAGTACCAACCACTAGTGTCTTCCTTTTTATCTACAAGGACTTCGCCGCCCTGGGCTCCTAAGTGTATGAAAGTATGGCACGGAGCGACGGCGCCGAATACCCATATTTACACAAAGAATTTTATTGAATCTTTCTTATAATAATTACATTTGGTTTACATAATAAGTGGTCAGCTGTGGCTCTTCAGCTTTAATTTGCTTTTCGTGATTTAAACACTGTTCATTTTCATAACTTCAAAAGTATATGATTTATCATTTTTGTAACACTAGGTACAATGAGGAAAAAAAAAAAAATGTTAAGAAAACATAACCTAACCTAAAACTAACTTAAACTTACAATAAACTAAACCAATCCTTGAATCAAGGGGTATTCAGAAATAGCACATTTTTCCCTGAATTTCAAACATTTTTCTTGAATCTTCTGATCCAACATTTTTACTTCTGCTAATTCATGAACCTCACTTGATCTTGTCCAGCCAGGAACATTCAAAACCATTTTGAGTACCTTGTTTTGGACACGCTGGAGCTTCAATTTATGAGTTCTAGCGCAACACTCCCAAACAGGTACTGCATACTCAATAACGGGGTAAATTATTTGTTTGTAAACTGCTAGCTTATTTTTCAAAGAAAGCTTTGATTTTCTGTTAATTAAAGGGTACAAGCACCTGATGAGAATGCTGCACTTGTTCAATATTTTGTCTACATGCTGCCGAAACAAAAGTTTCGAGTCAAGTATGAGACCTAAGTAGACAACTTCCTTTGACAAGGGTATCGAAACATCATTCATTTTTATCAAAACATCATCCTTTGGGACAAATCTGGCCGATTTGGAAAGAGGAAAAATGATGGTTTGAGTTTTTGCTGCATTTATACGAATTTTCCAGTCGCCAAAGTATTCGGAAAGAACGTCAAGACCCTTCTGAAGACGGCCAACTAAATATCTGGTTATTTTACCCTTATAAATAACGGCAGTGTCATCAGCAAAAAGTGACAACACACCATTACCAGGAAGAGTAGGCAAATCAGATGTAAAAATATTGTACAGAAGTGGGCCAAGAATACTTCCTTGGGGAACCCCAGCATCAATGTTGAATAATCCAGAAGCAATCCCATTCAGAAAAACCCTGAACGATCTCTCCGAAAGATAGTGCTGGATAATTTTGATAAGATACATTGGAAAACCGTACAAATACAGTTTATGTATCAAACCATCATGCCAAACATTGTCAAAAGCCTTCTCAACATCCAACAAAGCCATAGCAGTTGATTTAGACTCAAGCTTGTTCTGCTTGATGATTTTGGTTACTCTCGTAAGCTGATGAGCAGTATTATGTCCCTTACGGAAGCCAAACTGCTCATTCAAAATTATATTATTATCGTTGGTAAAATCCAAAAGCCTTGAATAGATGACCTTCTCAAAGAGTTTGGACAGACTACTCAAAAGACTAATGGGACGATAACTTGTTGGCGATGTTGGATCTTTTTGAGGCTTCAAAATTGGTATGACTTTGCCCAGTTTCCAATTGGTGGGGAAGTAACCATGTTGCAAACATTTATTGAAAATATCCCGGATAAACGAAAACTATAACGATTGTGGTGAGGAACCTTAAAAAACCTTTTGAGATATGGTCACCATTTGTAATAATGTTATTTGGCGGGCCTTGATGACTATTTGTCAAATGGTTACCATAAGTAATAGAGTTATTTTAATGTTTGTAATGGTAAAAAAAAACCTAGATAACTTTAAAAAATTATTTGTGGATGTTTTCTCAAATGGTTACCCTAAATCATACGGTAATTTGAAAGTTCAAATGGTTCCAATGGCGAACCTTGATGATTATTTGTTAAATGGTTACCATAAGTAATAGAGTTATTTTGAAGTTTGAAATGGTGATTTTTTTCTTGACGACTTTGTAGAACTATTTAAATATGTTTTCTGAAATGGTTATCGTATATCATAAGATTATTTTAAAGTTCAAATGGTTCATCTCGATACGCAAGTACCATATAGAAACATAAAATAATTATTTGAAAAATAGTTAATACGATTTGTAACTTTTTTTTCCACAAAACAAAGAGCAAATTTGAATATTATACTTTTTTGTAATGATTGTTTTCAACGAATTCTTTAAAAAATCATTTTTCCGGCAGATTAATCGAGTAAGTAAATCTTAAAAATAACTGAGTTCTGCATCAAAACAAGGACGAAGTGTAAACAGGTAGTCAATCCTGCTCACGTCAAGTAGATTAAACTGTTTGTTTACACGTAGGCTTTGGCATATTTACAATGTTTTGCTAGATTTCAGCCTATAATTTCTGGTACACAACACTTCTGTCCAGAAGTACCTGGGACTTCCTTGTAAAAATTCAGAACGGCAACAGCGAACGTAAGATCTCATTTTTACAATCCTTAAACGGCTTGGTGATAGCCCTCACGAATTATTTTTTTACTTTAAGGGATAAAAGGTTCCCTTACCCTACCTCGCCCACATCTTACCAAATCCAAGTTGAATGTTGTCCCTCCCGTTCTGGTGATTGCTGGATCATGCACGTCCACATCGAATCCCCGCACCGTCACTCCGAACTTCTGCAGTTGCATTCTGCACCGGAGAGTCAGCGGGCTTGAACCGCGTGATAAGTTCCATCCAATTAACCCTCAACTGCTCGACGCCGGAACAGGGTTTGTAGGAGGACAACACCGTCCGGGAACATTCTTTGCGCACATTCCACACATTCCCAAAACGATTTTAGTCCTACTTTTCCAACTGTTAATATTTTTTTCAGGTGACAGTTCAAAACCCAAAGCTTTCACTTAGAACTTAGAACACTTCAAAAAGGTTCTTCGAAATGTAAAAAAACAGTTTATCTCACTCACGCAACTGGTTTTTGACCTTTGGTTGACATAACGTGTAAGCGAGAGGCAAAATTTATTATTTGCAGTGTCCATCTATCTGAAATGTTCGCCTAGCATTGTCATGTTGACAAGTGCCCAAGGATGTAAACTCACCAAGGTGCATCAGCAAGATGTCGGAGTCGGAGTTGCAGTCAAAAAAAATCTTTACTTCCCAGGGGTGCCAGGCCCAAATTGAAAAAAAAACTGGCATAGTACTGATTTTAAATCGAGTTTTAAATCTGGAAAAAACTAGCAGACGAAAATCTAACAATTATTAACAGGGAAGGGGAGGGCGAATAAGAATCAGTTCAGTAATTTGTAGAATTCAGGTGGTTCAATAGATTTTCGGTGCAATTTACATTTCTAGAGTTTTTTTTAAAGATCCAACAAACCAAGTTTTCAGTTTTTGTTTTTTGGGTGTTTTTTCATACCCCTGACTCAAGGCGGTTTCAAAAATACTCAAAATGCAAAAACTGAAAATTTGGTTTATTGGACCTTTAAAAAAAACTCCAGATTTCTAGAGTTTTTTTTTTGAATAAGTCTTATAACCTATTGTGTTTCATATATTTTTAGGACCTTTTAGAAAAACTCTAGATTTTACCATTTAAATAAATATTTAATATTTTTTTAGATTTTTATTTAAACTCGTTCATCAATGTTCATAACTAGTTTTTTTGAAAATGTCCAATAAATTAAATTTTTAGTTTTTGCTTGTTGAGTGTTTGTAAACCGCATTAACTCAAGGGTATTCAAAAATACCCAAAAAGCAAAAAAAAAAATTGGACCTTTAAAAAAACACTAGATCTTAATAAAAAAAATTACGAAACTGGTAAAAATTAAAATCTGGAACAGATATTTATTGCAGAATGCAATGATTTTTCGGCAATCATGCAAGTTGTGGACAGCTCTTTACAAAAGTTCACACCTCAAACTACAGCAGGAAAATAAACTTTCCAATACACACACCTGAAAGCTTTGCTTCAAATTGATAATAGCTTTTATCCTGGACACTCACCGCAGTAGGAATGCGTGGTGTGCAATATTATAATAGAGGAGAAAAGCAAGTCGCGACAAAATTTTGAGGCTAGGAATTTTGACAGATATGATTTTCATAAAGTATTCGCCTCCTTTGCTCTCCCACAGAAAACTGGGGACAATGTAACTGTCAAACTAGGCCAAAATGTTAAAGTTACTCACAAAATGAACTTTGAGTGATTTGAGTTCATTTCTGACGTCACGATTTTCTCCTCTATTGTGCAAATTTGAGGTGTGAAAATTTACTGACTGTGCATCGGATTAGGTGCAGAATTTGATATAATGATTGATCATTATTCTGTCTAAAGCGGTATACGCACTTCGGAAGGAACCGTTCAAGAAAAAAATCAAATGGGCAGCAGCGGCAGCGCAAGCAAGTCAAAGAGGGTGAAGAAAAGCCCCAAGAAATCGATCCCTCTCCTTTGTTCTGCTGTTCGTAAAGCTGTTTCTTGACCGCTTTCTTTCCGATCTCCATACTAGCCTTAGCACATGAAAAATCTGGCATTCTCAGAAATCTGCAGCGGGAAGTTGTCTGCAGCTTACTTTGACAAGGACTCCGACATTTCATCACTCACCTGTCTACTTAATTGTCAGGTCATTGATACAAAACGTCAGCGTGTTGTTTATAAACATTGATGTGGCAAAGGCATCAAAAACAGTTCGTGCTGCTCTTGCTGTTTGGTTCCACTGTGTTGTGGCCAGATTTTTGCAGTGGGTGATATCGATTCCTGCGAGTGTTGTTCCGGAAGCAGGTGTTGAATATTGTTTTGGAGTGTCTTGTTGGATCGATTCCGCTTGGAAGCAGCAGAAGATGAAGGAGGAGCAGCAGCTGCAACCAACTCGAAATTATGGTGAGTAATTTGAGGGCACTGATAAGACAGGAAATTTATTGTTGGGATCGTTGCAGGACGGGACGATTGAGGAGAACGGCAACGGAATGCCGCTGCTGGCCGGGACTTCGCTGGAGGATGGGAATAACGATATATATTGTTTTACGCTATTCGCTGGCGCTGGGATCTGCATCTGCCATTAGTGTGTGCGGGGGTGGTAAGAGAAAGCGGTATGATCTGTTCGTTTTTGTCCTTTGTAACTGGACATTTCCGATGCCTTAAGCGAGAAGGAGCGGGTCAAATTTACCGTCCACACGCGCGCCAACCTTCCCAGATACGCCAAGTCGGACTTTTTGGTGGTGCCGCAGCACGAAGAGTTTGTGTGGCTGCACGACCGGTTAGAGAAGAACGAAGAGTACGCCGGGTACATCATTCCGCCGAAATCCGCGGCCGGATTTCGACGCGTCCCGGGAGGAACTGCAGTGGCTGGGCGAGGGCGAAGGCAACATGACCAAGGAGGAGTTCAAAAAGGTAAAGGAGGAACTGGAGGCGGAATATCTGGTGACGTTCAAAAAGACGGTGACCATGCAAGAGGTGTTTCTCACGTGACTGGCCTCCCATCAGGTGTTCCGGAACGATTCCCACTTGAAAGTTTTTCTCGAATTCGACCAGGATCTGTGCGCCAAGCTGAATTGTTGACGTATTTGGCGGGCTGATGCGCAGCATAGGCAAAACCACCGACGAAATCTATCTGGGCGCAATCGTGAAAAACGTCAACGACTTCTTCGAGCACGAGCTGCAATTCCTCGGCGAGCACCACGCGCACCTCAAGGAAGCGGCACGGGTGAGACCGCAGCAACAACAACCTTTCAACTCGCTCTAACCCCACTTTAATTTTCAGAACATGGAAGGCCGCATCGCCAGCGACCAGGACAGATCGCCGGTGACACGCTCCGGTACTACCAGCGCGACAGCAACGCCGCAAAGGCCCTGCTAATTCGTCGGGCACATTCAGCAACTCCAAAGAAGTGGACCAGGAAGGTAACCTCGCGGCGTCGCTTCGCGTCTGCTGATGACAACATGCAATGAATTATTAATCGAGTAAGTTTGGCATTTTTATTTTCAAAGATATTTATTCAGAATATAGTTTATTGTGAATTTTTTCTCTGACGCTCTCTACCATCGAATCGGTTAGATTGACCAGCGGAATTACGGTTCCGTTCTCTGGCAACAACGGAATCGGTGATGTGGAGGTGTAGTGTGATATTTTATACAAATAGGGCATTTAACCCGACGGAATTGAGTTTCAGAACCTCCGTTATTCTTGGTTTCGCATAATTTTCGCTAACCATCAAAGGAAACGCAATCTACACAAACGCAAGGGCTATCCTTCTTTTGAATGCAGATTGCAGAATCTCATGTCTTAAATTATGGTTTATTAATTTCAATTGTTTAGGCAATATTTGTATTTCTAAATCAATTTACAATAGGTAGTTACAGGGGCGCCGACTAGTCCAAAATGTTAGGGGGGCATGGTTGTTTTCGGAATCGATAGTTAAGAGTGACGATTAGATGTTTAAGTTTCTTGTATATCACGAATTTTAATAATTTTATTGCGATGTGATATGATTTTTTCATCCGGAATCCTTTTTATTTTTTTAGGAAAAGTTAATTTATCAAAACAATATTGAGAATGTTAATTGGGGGGAATTTTTTATATGTTTGGAAGGTGAATTCCTTAACATTGGCATATTCTCACTTAGTATCTTAAAGTAACAGTCAATAATAAAAATAATTAGATATTTAGAAATTCAACAATACAAATATTCTAAAAATAAAAACACAAGTAAATAGCAAAAATTTAGAACTTCAGAAATTTAAAAATGCAAATATTCTTTAAAAATTAACATCCATTTTTCAAATCTGAAATTTAGAAAAAATAAAAGATACACAAAATTCTATATTTCAAAATTAAAAAAAATAACATATAAAAAAATTCTAGGGTTAAAAAAACTCATGACTTGAAAATGATACGAAATCAAAAGCAGAAATTCAGATATTTAAGCAATCAGAAATTTCGAAATAACAATAAAATTCAATGTTTCAAAAAAAACGGAAATTTAAAAATTATGCTACATCAATTATTTTTTTAAGAATTTAAGAATTTAAGAATTTAAGAATTTAAGAATTTAAGAATTTAAGAATTTAAGAATTTAAGAATTTAAGAATTTAAGAATTTAAGAATTTAAGAATTTAAGAATTTAAGAATTTAAGAATTTAAGAATTTAAGAATTTAAGAATTTAAGAATTTAAGAATTTAAGAATTTAAGAATTTAAGAATTTAAGAATTTAAGAATTTAAGAATTTAAGAATTTAAGAATTTAAGAATTTAAGAATTTAAGAATTTAAGAATTTAAGAATTTAAGAATTTAAGAATTTAAGAATTTAAGAATTTAAGAATTTAAGAATTTAAGAATTTAAGAATTTAAGAATTTAAGAATTTAAGAATTTAAGAATTTAAGAATTTAAGAATTTAAGAATTTAAGAATTTAAGAATTTAAGAATTTAAGAATTTAAGAATTTAAGAATTTAAGAATTTAAGAATTTAAGAATTTAAGAATTTAAGAATTTAAGAATTTAAGAATTTAAGAATTTAAGAATTTAAGAATTTAAGAATTTAAGAATTTAAGAATTTAAGAATTTAAGAATTTAAGAATTTAAGAATTTAAGAATTTAAGAATTTTAGAATTTAAGATTTAAGATCTGATTTTTTGGCATATTTTTTGAGGGTGCAGTTAAAATTTCTATGGCATTTTTATTTTTTTTTTAAATCGCACTTGTGTTTTTTAAGATTATAATGTGGAATTGTCTCAGATTATTTAAATTTGTCGGTTTCTCTCGATGCGCTAGTTTTCAAAAATTTACTTTTTTTGAAACAATTGTATTTTTCGGCTAAAATTGGTATAGAACGGTTAACGGTTAACAAATGTATTTAAAATCTTTTCAAATCCTTTTTAAAATTTCCCCAAAAAATTATCGAATTTATCAGCATTTTTGTTAATGTAAAGCAGTCAAAAAATGACCATTTTGAATAGTGTTTCAGTTTATACTCGCTAAATCCTGATTTACAATGGCAAATCGCAGAATGTTGCGGTTGAAAACTTGATGATTGTTTTCGCAAGTGGTTTTGTTTTTGGAACAACATGCACAGATAGAAATATTATGAGCAAATCCATAAAATCTATGTTGACGACATCTCTCAAATCATATACCGATGCCTCTGTGCCCTTGTACTAAGCTTACTGATTTTCCTAGAGAGCACAGTGATATAGATAAAACGTTGTCGATTTAGAAAAAGATTGCATCTTAATCCAGAAAATTGTAAACAATTTTGTTCAAAAAATTTCAGCGATTTCGAAAACAACAAATGTTTTTGAACTATTTTGCGGATTTGCTTACAAGATTTGTATCAGTGTGTACAAGCAATGTTCCATTTAAGTTTTAGATATTATTTTCAATTATTTCTGTGATTTTTTTATATTTATAATAATATTTTTCTTCCAAAATTTCTGGGGGGGCACAATGTATGGGCAGCCCCCCCAGTCAAATTTTAGGGGGGGCAAAAAGTGCCGTGCCCCCCCAGAGTCGGCGCCCCTGGGTAGTTAACAACATTTTGGATTCAACGCAAATATAAATTTGACTTGCGCGCTCTCTCTTTTCTCTTCTCTCGCTACGCTTCGTTACCTGCTCTTTCGCAGGCAAACGCTCTGCGCAGGCAAAAACAGTCTGATGTGAAACGTTTGTGCGGCTGGTTGTTGTTTACGTTTTGTGCGCAGGTATAATTTTCAAACAAATTATTTGATTTACCAGATAATTTGTTTATATTTTTCATTTCAGCGCCTTGGAGAACTTGATAAAACGGAACAGCTGGTGTTGCAGGATTCGATCGGTAATCAAAAGAGATTTTGCCGGCAGCCGGCCGACAATATTGTTCCGCCGAGGATGCGACCAAAAGAACAAACGATTGGCATCAATCAATTTGAATCATCAGATAAGTACATATGCTATTTGAATATTATATTCAACTTGATACTTTGTGGCATTTTTCTTCTTACTTTTTCAGGTTTGGACGATTTTGGCAGTATGATCAACTAAACAGAATCGGCATTCAACTAGAATTTAAGCCGCTAAAGTTCAAATATTATTGTTGTGAACCATCCGTCAAAAAGTGAACAATTCTGTAAAAAAAAGGTAGGTAAAAAATGTAAGAAAAACTTTCAAAAACTATTTCAAAACTATTTCTCAAAAAGTAGTATTTAAATGATAAACTTTAATTTACCATTTGAAAACTATTTCTGAAATTGTGAAACTGGGAAGAAATGTAGGATAAACCTTAAATAACCATATGAAAACTATTTCCAAAATAGTAGCGCAAGGTAAAAATAGCAAGAAAAACCCTAAAAAACCATTTACAAACCCTTTCTAAAATAGTAGACGCAAGGTTAAAAATTGTAAGAAAAACCATAAAATACTATTTAAAAACCATTTCTGAAACAGTAAAAACCGGAGGAAAAAGGTCGCTTCCACGCGAAAATTAACTTTATTTTTACCATTACACAAATGGTAATCTGACGAAACGTTGTTCGGAGATTTTTAAGGTTACCGTTGCTAACCACCCTCAATTCAGATGGTCGAACTTTATGAAAAATGGTAGGGTACCATTTCCGATATGGTATTTTTAAGGTTTTCCTACCATTTTTCAAATAGTGGTTACGATCTCTGAAATGGTGAGAAAACCATTTAACACAAAGTTTTTTTAAGGTTTTCGTTTATGCGGGATTGGCTAGATGTTGAAAGAACTGATCACTCTGTTTTTTCAACACTAGATTAAAAATGTTATCAAAGCCAGGAGCTTTCATATTTTTCATTTGTTTTACTGCAACTTTGACTTCCTCACCAGAAACATGGGAATCTGCAGGAAATTCAAAGGTAGAGTTATTAATTGTTGAAATACTGATGTTTCTTTACGGCTGGTCATGGAAGCGCCAAGATTATGAGAACTAACAAAATGAAGCCCAAGTGCATTTGCCTTTTCCTCGGATGTAATCAAGGGAGAATCCTCAACAATAAGAGGAGGAATAGGCTTTGGTTTGTTTTTAAGAACTTTAGAAAGTTTCCAAAATGGTTTTGAATAATTCCCAAGCTGGCTTACATGTTTTGAAAATTCTTGATTTCTGATATTGTCAAGTCGGTCTTGTATGATTTTGTTCAAATTGTTCACTGAATTTTTTTTGTCATAGTCCCCAGTCCATTGATATTGTCTCCTATAAACATTCCTTAGTCTTATCAAGTGTTTAGTATCTACGTCAATATCAGTTACCTTAAAATTAACAGGAACCTCCCGAACGTTGGCAGCCTCTGCTTGGTTGATAGCCTGCTGGATCACCTCCAGCGAACGATCAATATCGGCAGAAGTTTCAGGGTGTTGATCATAGTCGATGTTGCTGTCGACCACTTGCTGAAACTGCTGCCAGTCAACGTTGTGGTAATCTTTCCAGGTTGGTTGCCGCTGCGGAGTAACGGATGCTCCAACCTCCACAACCACCGGATAGTGATCAGAACTCAACTCTTCAAACACCTCAGGATGAGCCACGTTCTCAGCCATATTGGTAATGAAGAAGTCGATGATTGAGTGATTCCCAGACCGAGCCACCCTCGTTGGACGATCTGGACTCACAACGTTGTAGTATCCGTTTTGCAGATCGTTGTGCAGAATCACTCCGTTCCGATTCCTCCTGCTGTTGCCCCAAACTTCATGCTTCGCGTTGAGGTCACCAGCGATGATGTACTTTGCGCTCCGCCGTGTCAGCTTCTGGATATCGCTCTTCAGTTTTGCTGCTGAACCATCTCTGGAATTCACCTGACGTGGGCAGTATGCAGCAATGAAGAGTACTGGGCCAACAGAAGTGGGAATTTCCACCCCAACGGCCTCGATGATGTCCAGCTTGAAGTGTGGCAGCCGGCGTGGCTTGAGATCACGATGAACAGCGACAAGCACTCCTCCTCCTCCAGAGGTGGTCCTATCGAGCTGCGTCGCGATCTTGTAGTTTTGCAGATAAACTTTTTCACCGGGCTTCAGATGAGTTTCCGTGATGGCAGCTACGTCGATCTCCTTCTCGCGAAGAAAATCCACCAGCTCTAAGTTCTTCCTCCTAATGGAGCAAGCGTTCCAATTCAGCAGCTTGAGGGACCTACGATCCATACTGGATGACGAACGAGGTCAGCACTTCAATCTGCTGGGTCTTGGTTTTGCATCCACGCAGTGCAGCGGACATCTGTTTGAAAATATTGAGGAGTTCGGTTGAGGTGTAAAGATCATTACCATTTTCCTCAACTGCTGGTTCTTGGGTTGGTCTTGGCTCCTGGCTGAAGCCCGGTGGTGACGGTCTCGGCTCCTGGCTGGAACCCGGCCGCGGTTGATTCATCTCAGCTCTCTTCCTGGGATCCAACGGCAACGGTGCCAAGTTCGGGACCTGGCGTCGCGGTTGAAGAGGTGGAAAGTTTTGCTCCACCAGGGCTGGAGGAGTTCTACGTCGCTGAGGCTGATTCTTCGTCGATACTTGCTGCCGAATTTTCACGAACTCAGCTCTCTTGGGGCACTTTCGGTCGGTTGACGAGTGCTCACCGTTGCAGTTGAGGCACTTAACCAGCGAATCTTGGATGCACTGGGATGTGATGTGCGCATCGGTACCACATTTGGCGCAACGACGCTTTAGGTGGCAGTTCTTACCTCCGTGCCCGAAACCCAGGCAGTTGAAGCATTGTGTGACGTCACGGTGCACTGGTCGGTATCGCTCCCACGACACGATAATGTTGAAAACCGCTCGGATTGCCTTCAGCTCAGGAAGCGTCGTCGATCCCTTAGCCAAATGCAGCAGGTAGAGCTGGTCACGGTACTTGATGTCTTTGTTGCG
>NC_051862.1:133671023-133778523 GCF_015732765.1 Culex quinquefasciatus | reverse complement strand
AAAAGGTCATCAAGATGGGCGTAATTCTGGTTTTGTTATGCCACCTTTTTTGGGCATTAGTTGGGTGATTTACATGAGTTTTTTTTTCAAATGTTCGTGATTTTATTTTTACCATTCGCGTTTCACATTCCAATTTGCTGAATAAATACAATAAACGAAATCAATTTGTTTGGCCTTAAAAATGCATCGCGGTTCGAGAGTTTGTTTTCCCGCCTGATCTCATTATCATAACCAATGAATACATTTTCCAGAGCCGAAGCCACCTAATTATCATACCGTAGCATACGTTCAGCCATATTTCATGAGAGTCCTATTCCAACCCACCCTCCCAACAAAACCCCCTCCCGAATCGAATAAATCTGCCCTCTCTCTTTCAACGAAATCGCGATTCGAAAGCGCGTAATCCAAATTGATTTGTGACGTTTTGAATTATTGATCTTCCGATAATCAGCCCCCGGGGGTAACACGAGAACCTATCTCGTCCAGGGTTTTGCTGTTTGGCATCGGGCAAATATCGGACATAATTTCCCAGGCTCTGGCAAACAATTTGGCATCGCTGGGGTAGGCTGGGAGGTGAAGGTTTGAAATTTGAGGATTTCTGAATGATGGTATGAACCTGTAGGAACTTGATAAACTGGATACAGCACAGTTAGAAATTATTTCATCGACATTTATCGAATAAATATATTTTTGAAAAATAAATTTCCATGCCATTAATTTTTTTTTCAAAATTAACTTAAAGCATGTAAATCTGTTTTAGGCTTCATCCATAAAGTACGTCACGCTAAAATTAGTCAAAATTTATCCCAACCCCACCCCCCCCCCTCCACCCTTTGTCACGCTTTTCCTATACTTATAACATGCAATGTCACACTTGCTCAGACCTCCCCTCCCCCCTAGAGCGTGACATACTTTAAGGATGACGCCTTAACAGTATACGGATTTTCCATTTTTAGGTTACCCATTTCAAATGTAGTATTTGCTATTGTTCACGGCCCAAGAGAAGACTCGTTTAACGATTACCCGAATTTAATTTTAAATATTCTTTTTTTCAAGTATTAGCAATTGCATACTTAACATTAAATTATAAAATAATTTAAATCAATTAGTTCACGGGTGCCAAACTATGAAGCAGTGATAGACAAGGATCAATGTTTGGAATAAATGAATTATATTTTGAACTCTACAGAAAAATATTGAAAAAAATCGTCAATACACTCAACTCCCGGTGTTTGGTCACTTTTTCGTTTGACACTTTTTTAGTTTGTACCCCATTGATTGGTCAAAGTCAAACTGAAAAGTGACGAACCGTCACTTTTTATTCGGCGCTCACGCACACTATCAAAACAAACGTTTGGTAGTGTGTGTGAACTCCGTGTAAAAGGAGTGTCAAACTTAAAAGTTATCCCGATCGTTTGACAACAGTTGGTGTCAAACCATCGGGGTTTGAGTGTAACAACTTTTATTAACTTAAAAATATTATTTTTCAATATTTTTCACGATTAGGTTTATCACAAAAAATTGAAAAAAAAGACATCAAGACATCAAAAATCAAATTAAAACTTTGTTTGATTTTAAAATAATTTTGCGATGACGAGCATTTTAATTCATATATTTCAAAAAAAAATTAAGTGATTTACAATACACATTAAATTTAAAACAATGAGCAATTATCTCTAGCTATAGCAAACCCAGAATAGTATTTTAATTATATTTTTTGATTTGGTTCAAACTTTGTGAGGTTTTCCGCTACGACCAAAGAAGCCATTTTGTGGCATTGGTTCACCCATACAAGTCTCTAACGTCATGATTCGAATTCCCGGACGCTTCGAAACCCGGACACTTCATCTTGTTTTATCAATTATTTGGATATAATTTCGCATTATGAATATCAAAACTGTGTTATTTGATGAATTCCAACATCAACTTTCATTTAAAGTTTGTTTGAACGTTGTAGTTAATGCCAAAACAATTAAATACAATAAAATTATGAGCTTATCAAAAATGCGAAACATTTAACTTGAAATATTTCATAGGCGTTCGAAGCACCACGATGGCAAAGCAGAAATTTATGTTTTCGATTTCCTTAAATTCTAACAAATTTTTATATAAACTATCGATTGTTTTTATGTTAACAGCTTATTTGAGACCTAAACAATGCCATTCACTAACATTTCAGTCCAAATTTGTGCGATTCATAAGTAAAATCGAGTGCCCGGATTTCGAATCAGCTTTTATCAGTGTCCGGGATTCGAAGCACAACAATTTATTTTAATTATCACATTCTGATGAAAAATTGTTAGAAAAGACATATTTTGCATGCATTTTCTTGATACTGACTGTTTATACTACGTCCTGATGATATTTCTACATTTCCAACTTATTACATGATTTTTTGCCAGCTATAACAAAAATGATATGCTACTAAGTGTCCGGATTTCGAATCATGACGTTATACAGTTTTGTCCATACACAAATGGTAGGTTAATATTTGAATCCTTTAACTGTAACTTTTAAAGGAATTTTCTGAACGATTTGGTGTCTTCGCCAAAGTTGTATGTATTATTGAAGAATATTCAGAAAAAAGTTACAAGAATTGCCGATTTTTGAATCAGCTTTTTCCACAATTTTTTTTCTTTAAATAATTATCATTAATTTTAGATTTTCTTTATTGATCTATTTAAGGGGACATAACACCGCAACTTTTGAGCCATTGAGAAGTATGGACAAACCTTTTACAGCGGATTTTATTCTTTAATTGTAATTTTTAGAAATATTAATTTTCAGTCTACATAGAGTAGACTCAAATTTGCAATCGAAAAGTATTGCACAGATTTTTTGATAAAGTACACCGTTTTCAAGATATAACCAACTAAAGTTTAATTTTGAAAATACTTGTTTCGAAGAATTCAGAAATTTTTAATTAAATTGCCTAAGTAATATTGAAGATTGGACCTCTGGTTGCTGAAATACAGCAAAAAAAAAAAACAGAAAATTCAAGTTTTTTAAAGTCTCACCCAAACATTCCCACATATTGTAAACGGTGACAAAGAAAACAATATTTCAGCAACTAATGGTCCTATTTTCAATGTTGAAAAATTATTTTTTTCAATTCAATTCAGTTTTTATTTTGAATAAACAAGTTACAATAAGTTCAATTTGTGTACAAAACAGAGTTTTGTAGTTCCTTGCAGCTGTGTGTTACACTAGTCCATGTTGGAGGAATTATTGTAAGCCCATAACAAAAAGTAAGAAAAGTTTCAAAAAACTTACTAGAGTTACTAAGGAAAAGGGATATTTTGAAAAATTAAACATTTTGATAATTTTATGATCTTTTTCGAAAAAAATATTTTATTATTTTTCAAATCATGGCAAACATTTCAAATGAGCGTAATGTTGAATGTTTAAAATGGTTTTAAAATGGTAGCCTTGATTTCAAAATTTTCTAAATATTCAAGAGGATCATAAAATTTCACAAATTTTTATTTGGACTTAAAAGCAAAATACTTTTTTCTGATAACATTAAACATTAGTTTGGTAGCAAACGTGGCTGATTAAGCTGTTTATTTTAGAACGGATGTTCATTAGGGTGCCCAGAATATGAGACTTTTTTCAAAACCTCGCTCCACAAGCTGAATATTGTTCCTTGAACTATTTTAGGACTCTGGGCCAAATATGAGCCAAATCGGTCATCATTTACCCATTGATACTCGGAGGTGAAGTTTGTAAGGGAAAAATCGAAAAAAATGTATGGAAAACCCAATTTTTTTACGGTTTGGTATGTACGGTGCGCTACTTCTATCGAAATATGTATTCCCAAAAGTGAGATTCTTATTGAAAATGTAATGCTCTACAACTTTGTAGAACATGCCAAAGTTGTAGAACTTGATCCTGAAAAGTTATTAGCGATTTAAAAAAGTCATTTTTGTATGAAAAAATTTTTTTTCACCAACTTTAGGCTCGGGTATCAATGGGTTAATCTCAACCAATTTCGCTCAAAATTTGCACAGATGCTTAAAATAACCCAATTAACCGTTTTCCGCTTGTGGAGCAGGGGGTCATTTTTTCTGGGCACCCTAATGTTCATGGGTTTGATTCCCATCTGCTACTGTCTTCCATAGAATGGGGGATTAAAACGTCGGTCCCGGCCTTAGCTTTCGTTAGGCCGTTCAGTCATTTCAGATGTAGAATTTCACCCTTGTAGATCGTTATAGTAAAAAGAAGTTTGGGTGCTCTATTTATGAGGATTTTATGGACACTCCCATGGGCTAAATTGGACAACTTATTAAGAATGAATTAAAAATTGGATTTAGAAAGGATATCTATTTAGCCACATATTCATAAAAAACTTGATACTGTATGACAAAAAGTTTAATGTTAAGCGTTTGTAAATGGTTAACGTTATTTAAAAATTGGTCATTTTTTGATAAATATTGTGTAACGTAATCCAATGAAAAGTTTGTGTCAGTCATGTTTTGTCAGTCATCAAGCAGAGAAATAAAGTCCATCATACAAACACACCTTTTCCGTGAAAACTGTCAAAAAGCAAGCCATTTTATTTTCCATCTGTGTCCAAAAACCCCTCATCATGTCAGAGATCAACTGATGTCGAATATACCTGTCCGACATCAATCGATGCGCTGAATAATGGAATTATAATGTTAACATTGATTTCCACGTTTGCCAATCTGATTGACGGCGTTTATTGTACACATGTGAGGGTGTGTTTGTGCGAATGAGTGGGATTTTGTGCTTGTGAGCTGTTGATGTTGATGGAAGCCACTTTAAAGCATTTAATTAAAAAAAAGGTCGCTTTACATGTCATTTGTGAAGAAAATATGAAAAATAAACTAAGCCTCCCCAACAAATCTCATAATGAAATAAAACTATAAAATATTCAAGCTTAAATAACAGAACCCTTTTGAAAACTAATTGAAACGCGTTTCAAATCCTACGTCAATGATTAATTATTGCTAAAACTGCTTTTGACGCATGAGTTACACGTGCACACACGCACATGTGGCAACGACCTTGTCATGTTTAAAACGCCCCATCAAGTGGTACTATAGAATTGATCAACAACTTAATCGGCGTGAAATGAATGACTGCAACAATAAATTAAGTACAGCGATTTATAAGCCAAAATCAGAAGAAACTTTTTGAAATGGCTTGTGATTTTTTAAAGTTTAAAATATAAATTTTCTGAATAATTGAGGCTTTATATTTTTTTTATGAACTCCATCATCATTTAATTACTCAAATCATAGTCTTTCTACATACCTACCCCAAAACTATCCCCAATAAACTGTCGTGGGCAATAAATCAGAGGCCCTGTGAAAACATCTATCTCTTCGTCCGCCCAATTTTCACACTTGCACACACACACATCAGCTGGGGAAAAGTGTTTCATAAATTACTTCACCAACTACGCCACACTACAGTGTATGTCATACCCGGACCAACAATGGATCACCCTGAGAGAACAGTTAACTTTTAGCAGTACGTCCCGCGGTCCTTCCTTGCCCAGCCAGCCAATGTGGGGGCCAACTGTCCCCAAGTTCACGGTGGAGAAAGAGCACCCGGGAAGCGACTGTGGTCCCATTAATCAAAACACATTTAAGCGTGATAGGTAAAACATAAATCTTTATTTCCCACAGGAAATCTCTTAATGGGGCCCTGGACCAGAGTACGAACGTAACCGGCACAGCATCGGAAGCCGTGGAAGTAGGCAAGTTTGGACATTTTTCATAAACCTTACAAGTCATTACGTCGTAAAAACTCCGTGTGATAATGACACTCTTCAATCCTTTCAGGATTATAATTATTAAGAATATGATGGAGAAATGTTAAGTAAGTCTGTACACCAATTACAGGCCAGTTTTGTGTGATTTGTTCACATTCTTTTTTCTGTTTGTTTTAACCCGTATAGGCCTGGGTGAAATTGGAATCACTAAAATGGCCATAACTCAGCGAAAACTCAACCAATTTGCATACTTCTTTATTAGTTGGACTCGTTAGAATGTCTATTTTCCGAAAATGACCCGCAGAACCCGGAAACGTTCCGGTGGCCGGAGATATTCCGGTGGGTCACTGGGTCAAACAGGGTCAAAAATGGCCATTTTTGGGTCCCGCACTATTTTGTTGATAGAAATCTTGGAAAAAACACATTTTTTCATGTTACAATCTTTGTTCTACCAACAGACAATACTGACCATTGATTTTGCACCACCGGGAATGTTCCGGATTGAGCGGGCAGGTTCCCTACCCCGGGGGAACCGGTCAAGGGACGTTCAGAAATAAAACTATTTCTATCATGGCAATATGGGTGTCAAAGTTCATCAATTTCAAAATCAAGCTCATCCATGATCCCCAAAACCACTTTTGGACCGATCTGGCCACTTTGGGACCGATTCCCGGTACTCCAGTGGAACTCGGAATATGGCAAATTACGGGTTTATTTCTGAATAATTTTTGACAGGGCAATATGGATGTCAAAGTTCATCATTTTCAAAATCAAGCTCATCTATGATTCCCAAAACCACTTTTGGACCGATCTGGCCACTTTGGGATCGGTTCCCGGTACTCCGGAGAAACCCGGAATAAGGCAAATTACGGGATTATTTCTGAATAATTTTTGACAGGGCAATATGGGTGTCAAAGTTCATCATTTTCAAAATCAAGCTCATCCATGATCCCCAAAACCACTTTTGGACCGATCTGGCCACTTTGGGACCGGTTCCCGGTACTCCGGTGGAACCCGGAATAAGGCAAATTACGGGATTATTCCTGAATAATTTTTGGCATGGCAATATGGATGTCAAAGTTCATCATTTTCAAAATCAAGCTCATCTATGATCCCCAAAACCACTTTTGGACCGATCTGGCCACTTTGGGACCGGATCCCGGTACTCCGGTGAAACCCGGAATAAGGCAAATTACGGGATTATTTCTGAATAATTTTTGACAGGGCAATATGGGTGTCAAAGTTCATCATTTTCATTTTCCGGTGGAACCCGAATATGGCAATTATTCAGAAATAATCCCGTAATTTGCCATATTCCGGGTTCTACCTGAGTACCGGGAACCGGTCCCAATGTGGCCAGATCGGTCCAAAAGTGGTTGGGGGATCATGGATGAGCTTGATTTTGAAAATGATGAACTTTGACACCCATATTGCCCTGTCAAAATTGTTCAGAAAAATCCGTAATTTGCCTTATTCCGGTCCCACCGAGTACCGGGAACCGGTCCCAAAGTGGCCAGATCGGTCCAAAAGTGGTTTTGGGAATCATAGATGAGCTTGATTTTGAAAATGATGAACTTTGACACCCATATTGCCCTGTCAAAAATTATTCAGAAATAATCCCGTAATTTGCCATATTTCGGGTTCCACCGGAGTACCGGGAACCGGTCCCGAAGTGGCCAGATCGTCCAAAAGTGGTTTTGGTGATCATGGATGAGCTTTGTTTTGAAAATGATGAACTTTGACACCCATATTGCCATGCCAAAAATTATTCAGAAATAATCCCGTAATTTGCCATATTTCGGGTTCCACCGGAGTACCGGGAACCGGTCCCGAAGTGGCCAGATCGTCCAAAAGTGGTTTTGGTGATCATGGATGAGCTTTGTTTTGAAAATGATGAACTTTGACACCCATATTGCCTGTGAAAAAAGGTGCAGGTGGTTATGTTACACATGACCAGTATGACAAAGAACTTTGCTAGATGATTGTTGAAATTTTCGATTAGAACGTCCGATCCAAATTTCCCCATGATTCCCTTATAATTACACAAGACAACTCTTTTGTGGTCTATTTCGTGGCTCTGAAACAGGCTGTTTGATTTGTAAAGTTTTCAGGCATAATATCAACGTCCTATCGAACTAAGGGGATGAAAATTGCAAGTGGAGCTGAACTGCCCTATTCAGGGCTCGAATTGATTACGAAATAGTTATTCTAAATTTCCAGAAACAGATTTCAGAAGTTTAACAGTCATTTTTCCCCAACTCTTATGGTTCGGCAAATGTCCCCCCATCGGAACATCCCCGGGGCCTCCGGCCACTCCGGATTGTGGCCACTACTGCTGAAATATCAAATTTCATGTCCAGTATCAAAATCCATAAAGTTTGATACCCATATTGTACCAACTCTTATGGTTCGGCAAATGTCCCCCTATCGGAAAATCCCCGGGGCCTCCGGCCACTCCGGATTGTGGCCACTACTGCCGAAATGTCAAATTTCATGTGCAGTATCAAAAACCCTACAGTTTGATACCCATTTTGCCATAACTCTTATGGTTCGGCAAATGTCCCCCTATCGGAAATTCCCCGGGGCCTCCGGCCACTCCGGATTGTGGCCACTACTGCCGAAATGTCAAATTTCATGTGCAGTATCAAAAACCCTACAGTTTGATACCCATTTTGCCATAACTCTTATGGTTCGGCAAATGTCCCCCCATCGGAACATCCGCGGGGCCTCCGGCCACTCCGGATTGTGGCCACTACTGCCGAAATGTCAAATTTCATATCCAGTATCAAAAACCCTAAAGTTTGATACCCATATTGCCCCAACTCTTATGGTTCGGCAAATGTCCCCCCATCGGAACATCCCCGGGGCCTCCGGCCACTCCAGGTGGTGGCCACTACTGTCAAAATGTCAAATTTTATGTCCAGTATCAAAAACCCTAAAGTTTGATACCCATATTGTCCCAACTCTTATGGTTCCGCAAATGTCCCCCCATCGGAACATCCGCGGGGCCCTCCGGATTGTGGCCACTACTGCTGAAATGTCAAATTTCATGTTCAGTATCAAAAACCTTAAAGTTTGATACCCATATTGCCCCAACTCTTATGGTTCGGCAAATGTCCCCCCATCGGAACATCCGCGGGGCCTCCGGCCACTCCGGATTGTGGCCACTACTGCCGAAATGTCAAATTTCATATCCAGTATCAAAAACCCTAAAGTTTGATACCCATATTGCCCCAATTCTTATGGTCCGCAAATGTCCCCCCATCGGAACATCCCCGGGGCCTCCGGCCACTCCGGATTGTGGCCACTACTGCCGAAATGTCCAATTTCATATCCAGTATCAAAAACCCTACAGTTTGATACCCATATTGCCCCAACTCTTATGGTTCGGCAAATGTCCCCCCATCGGAACATCCGCGGGGCCTCCGGCCACTCCGGATTGTGGCCACTACTGCCGAAATGTCAAATTTCATATCCAGTATCAAAAACCCTAAAGTTTGATACCCATATTGCCCCAACTCTTATGGTCCGCAAATGTCCCCCAATCGGAACATCCGCGGGGCCTCCGGCCACTCCGGATTGTGGCCACTACTGCCGAAATGTCAAATTTCATATCCAGTATCAAAAACCCTAAAGTTTGATACCCATATTGCCCCAACTTTTATGGTTCGGCAAATGTCCCCCCATCGGAACATCCGCGGGGCCTCCGGCCACTCCGGATTGTGGCCACTACTGCCGAAATGTCAAATTTCATGTGCAGTATCAAAAACCCTAAAGTTTGATACCCATATTGCCCCAACTCTTATGGTTCGGCAAATGTCCCCCCATCGGAACATCCGCGGGGCCTCCGGCCACTCCGGATTGTGGCCACTACTGCCGAAATGTCAAATTTCATGTCCAGTATCAAAAACCCTAAAGTTTGATACCCATATTGCCCCAACTCTTATGGTTCGGCAAATGTCCCCCCATCGGAACATCCGCGGGGCCTCCGGCCACTCCAGGTGGTGGCCACTACTGCCAAAATGTCAAATTCCATGTCCAGTATCAAAAACCCTAAAGTTTGATACCCATATTGCCCCAACTCTTATGGTTCGGCAAATGTCCCCCCATCGGAACATCCGCGGGGCCTCCGGCCACTCCGGATTGTGGCCACTACTGCCGAAATGTCAAATTTCATGTCCAGTATCAAAAACCCTAAAGTTTGATACCCATATTGCCCCAACTCTTATGGTTCGGCAAATGTCCCCCCATCGGAACATCCGCGGGGCCTCCGGCCACTCCGGATTGTGGCCACTACTGCCGAAATGTCAAATTTCATGTCCAGTATCAAAAACCCTAAAGTTTGATACCCATATTGCCCCAACTCTTATGGTTCCGCAAATGTCCCCCATCGGAACATCCCCGGGGCCTCCGGCCACTCCAGGTGGTGGCCACTACTGCCGAAATGTCAAATTTCATGTCCAGTATCAAAAACCCTAAAGTTTGATACCCATATTGCCCCAACTCTTATGGTCCGCAAATGTCCCCCCATCGGAACATCCGCGGGGCCTCCGGTCACTCCGGATTGTGGCCACTACTGCCGAAATGTCAAATTTCATATCCAGTATCAAAAACCCTAAAGTTTGATACCCATATTGCCCCAACTTTTATGGTTCGGCAAATGTCCCCCATCGGAACATCCGCGGGGCCTCCGGCCACTCCGGATTGTGGCCACTACTGCCGAAATGTCAAATTTCATGTCCAGTATCAAAAACCCTAAAGTTTGATACCCATATTGCCCCAACTCTTATGGTTCCGCAAATGTCCCCCCATCGGAACATCCCCGGGGCCTCCGGCCACTCCAGGTGGTGGCCACTACTGCCGAAATGTCAAATTTCATGTCCAGTATCAAAACCCTAAAGTTTGATACCCATATTGCCCCAACTCTTATGGTCCGCAAATGTCCCCCCATCGGAACATCCGGGGCCTCCGGCCACTCCGGATTGTGGCCACTACTGCCGAAATGTCAAATTTCATATCCAGTATCAAAAACCCTAAAGTTTGATACCCATATTGCCCCAACTCTTATGGTTCGGCAAATGTCCCCCCATCGGAACATCCGCGGGGCCTCCGGCCACTCCGGATTGTGGCCACTACTGCCGAAATGTCAAATTTCATGTCCAGTATCAAAAACCCTAAAGTTTGATACCCATATTGCCCCAACTCTTATGGTTCCGCAAATGTCCCCCATCGGAACATCCCGGGGCCTCCGGCCACTCCAGGTGGTGGCCACTACTGCCAAAATGTCAAATTTCATGTCCAGTATCAAAACCCTAAAGTTTGATACCCATATTGCCCCAACTCTTATGGTTCGGCAAATGTCCCCCATCGGAACATCCGCGGGGCCTCCGGCCACTCCGGATTGTGGCCACTACTGCCGAAATGTCAAATTTCATGTCCAGTATCAAAAACCCTAAAGTTTGATACCCATATTGCCCCAACTCTTATGGTTCGGCAAATGTCCCCCCATCGGAACATCCGCGGGGCCTCCGGCCACTCCGGATTGTGGCCACTACTGCCGAAATGTCAAATTTCATGTCCAGTATCAAAACCCTAAAGTTTGATACCCATATTGCCCCAACTCTTATGGTTCGGCAAATGTCCCCCCATCGGAACATCCGGGGCCTCCGGCCACTCCGGATTGTGGCCACTACTGCCGAAATGTCAAATTTCATGTCCAGTATCAAAAACCCTAAAGTTTGATACCCATATTGCCCCAACTCTTATGGTTCGGCAAATGTCCCCCCATCGGAACATCCGCGGGGCCTCCGGCCACTCCGGATTGTGGCCACTACTGCCGAAATGTCAAATTTCATGTCCAGTATCAAAAACCCTAAAGTTTGATACCCATATTGCCCCAACTCTTATGGTTCCGCAAATGTCCCCCATCGGAACATCCCCGGGGCCTCCGGCCACTCCAGGTGGTGGCCACTACTGCCGAAATGTCAAATTTCATGTCCAGTATCAAAAACCCTACAGTTTGATACCCATATTGCCCCAACTCTTATGGTCCGCAAATGTCCCCCCATCGGAACATCCGCGGGGCCTCCGGCCACTCCGGATTGTGGCCACTACTGCCGAAATGTCAAATTTCATATCCAGTATCAAAAACCCTAAAGTTTGATACCCATATTGCCCCAACTTTTATGGTTCGGCAAATGTCCCCCCATCGGAACATCCGCGGGGCCTCCGGCCACTCCGGATTGTGGCCACTACTGCCGAAATGTCAAATTTCATGTCCAGTATCAAAAACCCTAAAGTTTGATACCCATATTGCCCCAACTCTTATGGTTCCGCAAATGTCCCCCATCGGAACATCCCCGGGGCCTCCGGCCACTCCAGGTGGTGGCCACTACTGCCGAAATGTCAAATTTCATGTCCAGTATCAAAAACCCTAAAGTTTGATACCCATATTGCCCCAACTCTTATGGTCCGCAAATGTCCCCCCATCGGAACATCCGCGGGGCCTCCGGCCACTCCGGATTGTGGCCACTACTGCCGAAATGTCAAATTTCATATCCAGTATCAAAAACCCTAAAGTTTGATACCCATATTGCCCCAACTCTTATGGTTCGGCAAATGTCCCCCCATCGGAACATCCGCGGGGCCTCCGGCCACTCCGGATTGTGGCCACTACTGCCGAAATGTCAAATTTCATGTCCAGTATCAAAAACCCTAAAGTTTGATACCCATATTGCCCCAACTCTTATGGTTCCGCAAATGTCCCCCCATCGGAACATCCCGGGGCCTCCGGCCACTCCAGGTGGTGGCCACTACTGCCAAAATGTCAAATTTCATGTCCAGTATCAAAACCCTAAAGTTTGATACCCATATTGCCCCAACTCTTATGGTTCGGCAAATGTCCCCCCATCGGAACATCCGCGGGGCCTCCGGCCACTCCGGATTGTGGCCACTACTGCCGAAATGTCAAATTTCATGTCCAGTATCAAAAACCCTAAAGTTTGATACCCATATTGCCCCAACTCTTATGGTTCGGCAAATGTCCCCCCATCGGAACATCCGCGGGGCCTCCGGCCACTCCGGATTGTGGCCACTACTGCCGAAATGTCAAATTTCATGTCCAGTATCAAAACCCTAAAGTTTGATACCCATATTGCCCCAACTCTTATGGTTCCGCAAATGTCCCCCATCGGAACATCCCCGGGGCCTCCGGCCACTCCAGGTGGTGGCCACTACTGCCGAAATGTCAAATTTCATGTCCAGTATCAAAAACCCTAAAGTTTGATACCCATATTGCCCCAACTCTTATGGTCCGCAAATGTCCCCCCATCGGAACATCCCCGGGGCCTCCGGCCACTCCGGATTGTGGCCACTACTGCCGAAATGTCAAATTTCATGTGCAGTATCAAAAACCCTAAAGTTTGATACCCATATTGCCCCAACTCTTATGGTCCGCAAATGTCCCCCCATCGGAACATCCGCGGGGCCTCCGGCCACTCCGGATTGTGGCCACTACTGCCGAAATGTCAAATTTCATGTCCAGTATCAAAAACCCTAAAGTTTGATACCCATATTGCCCCAACTCTTATGGTTCGGCAAATGTCCCCCCATCGGAACATCCGCGGGGCCTCCGGCCACTCCGGATTGTGGCCACTACTGCCGAAATGTCAAATTTCATGTCCAGTATCAAAAACCCTAAAGTTTGATACCCATATTGCCCCAACTCTTATGGTTCGGCAAATGTCCCCCCATCGGAACATCCCCGGGGCCTCCGGCCACTCCAGGTGGTGGCCACTACTGCCAAAATGTCAAATTTCATGTCCAGTATCAAAAACCCTAAAGTTTGATACCCATATTGCCCCAACTCTTATGGTTCGGCAAATGTCCCCCCATCGGAACATCCGCGGGGCCTCCGGCCACTCCGGATTGTGGCCACTACTGCCGAAATGTCAAATTTCATGTCCAGTATCAAAAACCCTAAAGTTTGATACCCATATTGCCCCAACTCTTATGGTTCGGCAAATGTCCCACCATCGGAACATCCGCGGGGCCTCCGGCCACTCCGGATTGTGGCCACTACTGCCGAAATGTCAAATTTCATGTCCAGTATCAAAAACCCTAAAGTTTGATACCCATATTGCCCCAACTCTTATGGTTCGGCAAATGTCCCCCCCATCGGAACATCCCCGGGGCCTCCGGCCACTCCAGGTGGTGGCCACTACTGCCAAAATGTCAAATTTCATGTCCAGTATCAAAAACCCTAAAGTTTGATACCCATATTGCCCCAACTCTTATGGTTCGGCAAATGTCCCACCATCGGAACATCCGCGGGGCCTCCGGCCACTCCGGATTGTGGCCACTACTGCCGAAATGTCAAATTTCATGTCCAGTATCAAAAACCCTACAGTTTGATACCCATATTGCCCCAACTCTTATGGTTCGGCAAATGTCCCCCCATCGGAACATCCCCGGGGCCTCCGGCCACTCCAGGTGGTGGCCACTACTGCCAAAATGTCAAATTTCATGTCCAGTATCAAAAACCCTAAAGTTTGATACCCATATTGCCCCAACTTTTATGGTTCGGCAAATGTCCCCCATCGGAACATCCGCGGGGCCTCCGGCCAATCCGGATTGTGGCCACTACTGCCGAAATGTCAAATTTCATGTGCAGTATCAAAAACCCTAAAGTTTGATACCCATATTGCCCCAACTCTTATGGTTCGGCAAATGTCCCCCCATCGGAACATCCCCGGGGCCTCCGGCCACTCCAGGTGGTGGCCACTACTGCCAAAATGTCAAATTTCATGTCCAGTATCAAAACCCTAAAGTTTGATACCCATATTGCCCCAACTCTTATGGTTCGGCAAATGTCCCCCATCGGAACATCCCGGGGCCTCCGGCCACTCCAGGTGGTGGCCACTACTGCCAAAATGTCAAATTTCATGTCCAGTATCAAAACCCTAAAGTTTGATACCCATATTGCCCCAACTCTTATGGTTCGGCAAATGTCCCCCATCGGAACATCCGCGGGCCTCCGGCCACTCCGGATTGTGGCCACTACTGCCGAAATGTCAAATTTCATGTCCAGTATCAAAACCCTACAGTTTGATACCCATATTGCCCCAACTCTTATGGTTCGGCAAATGTCCCCCATCGGAACATCCCGGGGCCTCCGGCCACTCCAGGTGGTGGCCACTACTGCCAAAATGTCAAATTTCATGTCCAGTATCAAAAACCCTAAAGTTTGATACCCATATTGCCCCAACTCTTATGGTTCGGCAAATGTCCCCCCATCGGAACATCCGCGGGGCCTCCGGCCACTCCGGATTGTGGCCACTACTGCCAAAATGTCAAATTTCATGTCCAGTATCAAAAACCCTAAAGTTTGATACCCATATTGCCCCAACTCTTATGGTTTCGCAAATGTCCCCCTATTGGAACATCCGCGGGGCCTCCGGCCACTCCAGGTGGTGGCCACTACTGCCGAAATGTGGTGGCCAATTCCAATTCCCGCTCATGCCGGCTGGCATGTCTTGGCGTGTCCATGCCTCCAGGCTATCTGCTCCCGGGCCTCCAGGCCGTCTGCAAACGGGCCACCAGGCCATCTGCTCCTGATGTGTTCTCGTCGACGGCCAGCAACAGACTGAATTTTCGGGACCGACCGAGCCGAGTTTTGTTAATTTAGATCGGGGACGTATGCCCCGCCTTTTGCACCCATTCTCCTACATCTTCTTATTCGCTTTTTGCCGCGTCGACGATCCGAAAATTATGAGGTAGAGTGGGGGTGATTTTAGATACATCAATCTCACGTCTCTATATTGACTGATTGGGAAACGTTTGTTCAACCAACCAGCGTGCACCAAAAAGAGGGGAAATTTGCCGAGAGGGGAATTCGTTACGTAACGTTTTCGCTTCGCGAAAATTTTGGATTGACACCCCGTATAGAAACCTTAGGACAAAGTTCTTTGTCAAAATATTCAGAAATAATCCCGTAAATTGCCATATTCCGGGTTCCACCGGAGTACCGGGAACCGGTCCCAAAGTGGCCAGATCGGTCCAAAAGTGGTTTTGGGGATCATGGATGAGCTTGATTTTGAAAATGATGAACTTTGACACCCATATTGCCCATATTGGGACCGGTTCCCGGTACTCCGGTGGAACCCGGAATAAGGCAAATTACGGGATTATTCCTGAATAATTTTTGGCATGGCAATATGGATGTCAAAGTTCATCATTTTCAAAATCAAGCTCATCTATGATCCCCAAAACTACTTTTGGACCGATCTGGCCACTTTGGGACCGGATCGGTACTGGTGAAACGGAATAAGGCAAATTACGGATTATTTCTGAATAATTTTGACAGGGCAATATGGGTGTCAAAGTTCATCATTTTCATTTTCCGGTGGAACCCGAATATGGCAATTATTCAGAAATAATCCCGTAATTTGCCATATTCCGGGTTCTACCTGAGTACCGGGAACCGGTCCCAATGTGGCCAGATCGGTCCAAAAGTGGTTTTGGGGATCATGGATGAGCTTGATTTTGAAAATGATGAACTTTGACACCCATATTGCCCTGTCAAAAATTGTTCAGAAAAAATCCCGTAATTTGCCTTATTCCGGGTCCCACCGGAGTACCGGGAACCGGTCCCAAAGTGGCCAGATCGGTCCAAAAGTGGTTTTGGGAATCATAGATGAGCTTGATTTTGAAAATGATGAACTTTGACACCCATATTGCCCTGTCAAAAATTATTCAGAAATAATCCCGTAATTTGCCATATTTCGGGTTCCACCGGAGTACCGGGAACCGGTCCCGAAGTGGCCAGATCGTCCAAAAGTGGTTTTGGTGATCATGGATGAGCTTTGTTTTGAAAATGATGAACTTTGACACCCATATTGCCTGTGAAAAAATATTCAGAAATAATCCCGTAAATTGCCATATTCCGGGTTCCACCGGAGTACTGGGAACCGGTCCCAAAGTGGCCAGATCGATCCAAAAGTGGTTCTGGGGATCATGGATGAGCTAAATTTTGAAAATGATGAACTTTGACACCCATATTGCCCAGTCAAAAATTGTTCAGAAATAATACCGTAAATTGCCTTATTCCGGGTTTAACCGGAGTACCGGGATCCGGTCCCAAAGTGGCCAGATCGGTCCAAAAGTGGTTCTGGGGATCATGGATGAGCTAAATTTTGAAAATGATAACCTTTGACACCCATATTGCCCTGTCAAAAATTATTCAGAAAAAATCCCATAATTTGCCTTATTCCGGGTTTCACCGGAGTACCGGGATCCGGTCCCAAAGTGGCCAGATCGGTCCAAAAGTGGTTTTGGGGATCATAGATGAGCTTGATTTTGAAAATGATGAACTTTGACATCCATATTGCCATGCCAAAAATTATTCAGGAATAATCCCGTAATTTGCCTTATTCCGGGTTCCACCGGAGTACCGGGAACCGGTCCCAAAGTGGCCAGATCGGTCCAAAAGTGGTTTTGGGGATCATGGATGAGCTTGATTTTGAAAATGATGAACTTTGACATCCATATTGCCATGCCAAAAATTATTCAGGAATAATCCCGTAATTTGCCTTATTCCGGGTTTCTCCGGAGTACCGGGAACCGATCCCAAAGTGGCCAGATCGGTCCAAAAGTGGTTTTGGGAATCATAGATGAGCTTGATTTTGAAAATGATGAACTTTGACACCCATATTGCCCTGTCAAAAATTATTCA
Organism: Culex quinquefasciatus; assembly: GCF_015732765.1. Lineage (NCBI taxonomy): Eukaryota > Metazoa > Arthropoda > Insecta > Diptera > Culicidae > Culex > Culex quinquefasciatus. The sequence goes on along the minus strand of NC_051862.1, from coordinate 133,761,049 downwards.
GAAATAATCCCGTAATTTGCCATATTTCGGGTTCCACCGGAGTACCGGGAACCGGTCCCGAAGTGGCCAGATCGTCCAAAAGTGGTTTTGGTGATCATGGATGAGCTTTGTTTTGAAAATGATGAACTTTGACACCCATATTGCCTGTGAAAAAATATTCAGAAATAATCCCGTAAATTGCCATATTCCGGGTTCCACCGGAGTACTGGGAACCGGTCCCAAAGTGGCCAGATCGATCCAAAAGTGGTTCTGGGGATCATGGATGAGCTAAATTTTGAAAATGATAATCTTTGACACCCATATTGCCCAGTCAAAAATTGTTCAGAAATAATACCGTAAATTGCCTTATTCCGGATTTCACCGGAGTACCGGGAACCGGTCCCAAAGTGGCCAGATCGGTCCAAAAGTGGTTTTGGGGATCATAGATGAGCTTGATTTTGAAAATGATGAACTTTGACACCCATATTGCCATGATAGAAATAGTTTTATTTCTGACCGTCCCTTGACCGGTTCCCCCGGGGTAGGGAACCTGCCCGCTCAATCCGGAACATCCCCGGTGATGCAAAATCAATGGTCAGTATTGTCTGTTGGTAGAACAAAGATCGTAACATGAAAAAATGTGTTTTTTTCCAAGATTTCTACTAACAAAATAGTGCGGGACCCAAAAATGGCCATTTTTGACCCTGTTTGACCCAGTGACCCACCGGAATATCTCCGGCCACCGGAACGTTTCCGGGTTCTGCGGGTCATTTTCGGAAAATAGACATTCTAACGAGTCCAACTAATAAAGAAGTATGCAAATTGGTTGAGTTTTCGCTGAGTTATGGCCATTTTAGTGATTCCAATTTCACCCAACCCTATACGGGTTAAAGAAAAAAGGTCCGAAAAAAGTCCAGATTTTTTCATGACTGATCATGACTAGGCTTAGTGATTTTTACGCTCAAAAATTGCCATTTTCACGGGAAATATCATTTTAAAATACCACATTTCACGGAAATTACACGGAACGTGAAAAATGTTAAAGTTATCATGAAAATCTTGCGTTATAATGAAAGAAAGTACTATTTATACTTGAATTTATCATATTTTTCAATCAGCTAAATACTATCTACACGAATCTTTTCTAATTTTCAACCGGATAGATAAAATTGAAATTCAAAAACAAAATATGTAAAACAGACTCATAATAGGCATTGCAAAACAGGTTTTCTCCCTTCAAGATAAACTTAAAAAACCAAGATGCAAAAATATAACCTATAACAAACACTTTTAAGTTGAAAATAATGGTTATCATATAATTTCCAATTATAGATAATTTCCACGGGGACCATTAACCTACTCATCATATTTTGTAAAAATGTGTTGTTATTGGAAATAAAAATATGATTTTATTTAGTAAGTTTTCGAATAAAATCTAATAAAATTCAGGTGTTTTCGGGTAAAATTTCAAACAATTTTATATGAATCTATGTTTCCCTAAAAAAAATATTTCAAAAAACTTCAAAATTTCAATGTAAATTTAAGTGCAATCAGCTAAAATCAATTTAAAATGCATTCTTTTGCGTTCAGAATCATTTTTAGCATGTTTGGATTGATTCAAAAATCATTTGATTTTTTGGAAATTTCGATGTTTAGTATCGCAAAAAGTTGTTTTTTCGCTAAAATTTTTGTTTTCGTCAAATCTTACATTGTTTGAAAACTAACTAAACTAGTATGAAATGCATTTTAAAACACTTTTAGCATTCAAATTTTAAGACTATTGCTTGTTATCTACATTTTTTTTGCCCCCCAAAAATGTGTTTGACATTCGATTTCAATGTGAAATTAAATTAACAATCGAAAATTACTCTACCATTTTTTATAATAATTCCATCTTTCAAATATTCTTGATTGTTTTTATTCTATCTGTTTATCTCAGCAATCAGAGGTCCTGTCATCATAGTTTCTTTGACGAAATGATAGGATATTTTTTGAACTTTTCTAATAGTATATTTCCATAAATTGGTACCGTAAACCGGAGTGACATTGATAGTATTATAATTTTCTTTTTGGAATATTTTCCAACTGGTTAAGTTTTTCTCAAGACTATTATTTTTAAAACATGTACTAGGGTAGGCCACACAAGGTCCATACACTGTTTTTGAAAAAAAGTTTTTTCAATAGTGTTTAAAAAAAAGTTGCGTTGAAAATTCTTATTTTGAATACCGGGGTGACTTTGATAGTCATACTTTTTGTTGTTAAAATCAGGTTAAAGGTGTTCAAATTTTATTTTTGCGTCGAATGTACCATCGCTAAGGTTGCTGATATAGTTTTTAACAAAAAAAAATCAATGTTTATATTTAGTTACAACTAAGTTTATAAGCTTTGTAACAAAATACATATACATTTTAGGTAAAATTGTTAAAAAGTCAGAATTTTGCCTGAATTTTGGTAAAAATAGTTTTGTTTGTAAAATTATCGATTCATATTGCATTTTAAACTGAATTCAAAGCACGAATCAAAAATTTTCACATTTTGTATAAAATTTGTTCTACTGAAAATGCCTTCAAATTCGAAAATTTCATATAATTATGTTTCAAAAACACACAATTTTTATTATTAACTAACTTCGTTTAGCTTCTCCTAGTGTAAAATTGTCCAAAGAATCCGAAAATGCATTCCGTTTTCCGATTTGAAATAATGTTCATTGAGAAAATAATGACACTTTGAGAATATGAAAATAATGCTATTCATCAAAGTTTTCATAATAATAGTTAACTAACTTTTTAAACATTTCAAAATTTAATGAAAACTTACTCACTTACGGTACTCATGGGCTCTACGTGAAAAAATCGAAAAAAAAATTATGTAAATTATTTTCTTTTTTTCTTTTCAACACGGTGAAATTTCATTTTCTCCAATTAACACTTTTTTTCAAGATCATTACTCGGAGGCAAAATATTTGGTCGTATATCCGGAGCAACATTTGAAAGGGGTGGTACGACATTGCTCTTACGGCCTTCCATTACACGCGTTTAAATGGGACGAAAGGCCGTAAGAGCAATGTCGTACCGCCCCTTTCAAATGTTGCTCCAGATATTATTTATTTCAAAGAAAATAAGAAAACTAAGAAATTTGGGTTGGAGAACTTTTGTTTTGTAAAATGTGTTATTTTGAGTCTGGTGAAGCATTTTAATTTTTCTGTTAATTTTTAGTCACTTACCAAGTCCGCGCCCCAACCCACTCGGCTATCTCGCCGCTATGAAAATAGTCGGATTAATGCCAATGTAAGAGTAGGTTTTCCGTACGTCGTATACTGTGTTAACTGCATGCGATGTATGGGGAACCTACAGCTACATCGGTGAAGATCCATCTTTTTTCATAGCGGCAAGATAGCCGAGTGGGTTGGGGCGCGAACTTGGTAATCTGAATATGACTCTCGCCGTATTGATGTTATTTTTGAGGGTGGGACCTGACTTTTTTTCTTCGGTACATGCTTTTTGTGTACACGTTTTCTCATACAATTAGACATGCTTTTTCTCACAAAGGTGATGTGCATGCTTTTGCATGCGATTTTACACATAAATTTTTTGCTGTGTTATATAGGTAATGTAAGTTCCAATGAACTAAACTAAATTCCAATGAACTAAAAGTTTTGAGTAGCTGACACTCCTTTCTAAAGTTATGAGCACTTAAGTGATATTTATAAAGTTTTTCGAAATTGAATAATTTTTGAAGGTTATTATTCAAAGTTTTTTTTTAAATAATTTTTTTGAGAAAACAAAAAAACATAACAATAACAAAAAAAGCCAGAATTACGACAAACAATGAAAATGTTAGAAAAAGCACAATAGTGTGTTCCAAATATGATGTGGGGAAACCTTCTCACTCACCCGAATTTCGATAGGTTTTGCCTAAGGAACAATATTTTCATACAACGAAAATTCAAAAAAAAAATCGTGTAGAGCTCGAGATTTGCAATTTACTGAAAACTGTTCTGTTTTCATATAAAATATCATATTTTGTTCTAAAACATTGAAAAATACATTCAAGTTGCCACGTATTTCATTTCAAATCATAGTCCAACCAGTAAAGTTTTGTATTTTTATTGATCCAGGAAGTCGTCATTTTTCATTGGCATGTTAAAATTGGAAATATGAAATTAGAGGAAATATACAATTTCTAATCAAACACCTATCTTCGTCATATGAAGAGTTTGATGCTCGATTAAAGCTCCAAAAATACTATTTTGGATATAAACTTACCAGCTCAAGTAAGCACACAAGTTTATGCCACTTCAAGTAAGCACACAAGTTTATGCCATTTACTGGCCAAAAAGATCAAATTTAATGCACTTTTGATCATCATTTCTATTTTGCGAGACCATTGCACATCATTTTGGTGGAACACACATGCACACGCAAGATGAAAGCTTAACTGCTTAACAAAAGTCGCCATCAATATCTTTTCACTTGCGCTAACGTTTTCAAAGCGCTTAAGATAAGATAATAATTGTTTCCAACTACCGGCAACATGTTCTTTTGCAAATTAGTTAGTCACTCACTTGAAAAATAATCCCGAAACATGTAAATAATTAGCAAGCGCCATAAAAAAAACAAACGCGTCAAGTCTTTTGATGTTTGAGTTCCATTCCAATCGAAGGCTGAAGAATACCGAGCGAGAAGCAAAGGCAAATAAAGAACAAAGAGTGGCTACCAACACCACCAGCAGCGCCTGTTGAAGTAAGTCAGTGATGCCAGGAAATTTTCTTTATAAATGCTACTTTTCGTGAGCGTTCGCTTAAAATTTCATCAATTTTGGCAGCACTAAGCAGACCCAAAAGAGCGCTGGAAGAAAAAAGAACTAAGCTGAAAATAGGAAAATGGGCGTGGCCCAATGCACTCGACTGATTAGATTGCATTTGGTTAATATAGCATAACTTTTAATAAAATTGAAAATAAACAGAAATGTTCACAAAAAGTTTCTCTACTCGTTGGTGTACTTGGTTTTACTGAATTTCAAGGAACACTCCAGATTATCCAGCATCATTCGAACACGAACACTTATTAGGCTTAAAATGGGTATATTTCCCCTATTTGCCTGAAATTTCTCTCAAAAAACTAATTAAAAAAACTTTGCTGCCGAAAACAATCATCTCGAGGAAACTTCTTCCTGAACAATTTGCTTTTTGAACAATTAGTTTTGTTCACTTCAATCCAGGATGCAGCCATTTTAGTAAAAATAAAAAATTTCAAAATTCCCTCTAAAAACTAAATTCTATTACATACCGCCATCAGGGGTGACTTTGGGTCTGGGGAGGTGAGATTGGGTCATACAAAAAAGCTGAAATTTATATGACCCAATCTCACCCCCAGACCCAATATCACCCCTTATGACGGTACATCACTGTTTTAGCTACTGTCAGCATTTTTATATTTCCAAGCTTTTTGAATTATTTGAAACAGAAATTTACAAGCAAAATCAAAAAATTTCATTTATTTGACTATGTGATGTAAGTGCCATTACAAATAATATCATTTTAACTTATTTTTGACAAAAACATTTAAAAATACTTCCAAGAGCTTAAAAGTTTAAACACAAAGCAACCCACCTCAACAGTAAAACTGTGTCGTCCATGCTGCTCGCCACCAAAACGAGACCATCGCTAAATCGGCCATTATGTTGACCTCGTACGACATGCTCTCAGTAGCTGTTTCCTGTGTTTTGGCCCTGTGGCACCCACCACCTCTTGCTAGGGAGTTCCCACCACATAAGTGCAGCCCATGATGAGCAGTTCTCTACGGAATCGGTATTTTTTCTTTAATTTTAATTTTTGTATTTTTTAATCCGGCTGAAACTTTTTTGGTGCCTTGGGTATGCCCAAAGAAGCCATTTTGAATCATTAGTTCGTTCATATAATTTTCCATACAAATTTGGCAGCTGTCCATACAAAAATGATATGTGAAAATTCAAAAATCTGTATCTTTTGAAGGAATTTTTTGATCGATTTGGTGTCTTCGGCAAAGTTGAAGGTATGGATATGGACTACACTGAAAAAAAATGATACACGGTAAAAAAATTTTTGGTGATTTTTAATTTAACTTTTTGTCACTAAAACTTGATTTGCAAAAAAACACTATTTTTAATTTTTTTTATTTTTTGATATATTTTAGAGGACATAAAATGTCAACTTTTCAGAAATTTCCAGAATGGGCAAAAAATCTTTGACCGAGTTATGATTTTTTGAATCAATACAGATTTTTTCAAAAAATCGAAATATTGGTCGCAAAAATTTTTCGACTTCATTTTTCGATGTAAAATTGAATTTGCAATCAAAAAGTACTTTAGTGAATTTTTGATAAAGTGCACCGTTTTCAAGTTATAACCATTTTTAGGTAACTTTTTTGAAAATAGTCGCAGTTTTTCATTTTTTAAAATTAGTGCCCATGTTTGCCCACCTTTGAAAAAAATATTTTCGAAAAGCTGAGAAAATTCTCTGTATTTTGCTTTATTGAACTTTGTTGATACGACCTTTAGTTGCTGAGATATTGCCATGCAAAGGTTAAAAAACAGGAAAATTGATGTTTTCTAAGTCTCACCCAAACAACCCACCATTTTCTAATGTCGATATCTCAGCAACTATAGGTCCGATTTACAATTTTAAAACATGAAACATTCGTGAAATTTTCCGATCTTTTCGAAAAAAATATTTTCAAAAATTTAAAATCAAGACTAACATTTTAAACGGGCCAAACTTTCAATATTACGCCCATTTGAAATGTTTGTCTTGATTTAAAATTTTTGAAAATATTTTTTTCGAAAAGATCGGAAAATTTCACAAATGTTTCATATTTTCACATTGTAAATCGGACCATTAATTGCTGAGATATCGACATTAGAAAATGGTGGGTTGTTTGGGTGAAACTTAGAAAACATCAATTTTCCTGTTTTTTAACCTTTGCATGGCAATATCTCAGCAACTATGGGTCGTATCAACAAAGTTCAATAAAGCAAAATACAGAGAATTTTCTCAGCTTTTCAAAAATATTTTTTTCAAAGGTGGGCAAACATGGGCACTAATATTAAAAAATAAAAAACTGCGACTATTTTCAAAAAAGTTACCTAAAAATGGTTATAACTTGAAAACGGTGCACTTTATCAAAAATTCACTTGAGTAATTTTTGATTGCAAATTCAATTTTACATCGAAAAATGAAGTTGAAAAATTTTTGCGACCAATATTTCGATTTTTTTTAAAAATCAGTATTGATTCAAAAAATCATAACTCGGTCAAAGATTTTTTGCCCATTCTGGAAATTTCTGAAAAGTTGGCATTTTATGTCCTCTAAAACATATTAAAAAATAAAAAAAATTAAAAATAGTGTTTTTTTGCAAATCAAGTTTTAGTGACAAAAAGTTAAATTAAAAATCACCAAAATTTTTTTTACCGTGTATCATTTTTTTCAGTGTAGTCCATATCCATACCTACAACTTTGCCGAAGACACCAAATCGATCAAAAAATTCCTTCAAAAGATACAGATTTTTGAATTTTCACATATCATTTTTGTATGGACAGCTGCCAAATGTGTATGGAAAATTATATGAACGAACTAATGATGCAAAATGGCTTCTTTGGGCATACCGAAGGCACCAAAAAAGTTTCAGCCGAATTAAAAAATACAAAAAAAATCGAATGACCGAAATCTCAGAGAATTGCTCTGATATCAACTGGGTTACATTTTGCACTAGCCACCGACATCAATTACCCACACAGAGAGAGCTAATTTTGGGACTGCCGCTGCTGCCAAGCCGAGAGTGCATATCGGTGTTTGGCGGTTGGTTTTGGTTTATTGATTTGCTTTTGCAACATGTGTCGGATCAGCGGGATGTCCGTAATGCGTAACAATGGCACACGTGTAACAGTTACAGATACTGTAATCGATATCTGGCAGACTTACGTCAGGGTTTGACTGGGGAAATTTATCGTTGAGGACTTACCTGAAAAGAGAAAAGAGAAAAATATAAATTGTAAGATTTTTTTCGGTAAAACCTGAATGAGAAAATTTAACATCTTTGAGTCGATAAAATCCAAGACATGATTCGAGGCATTCATCACCCAGTTCTCCTCTGTCCCAATCAATTTCCTCCCATCGAAGATGATTTCTTCATCTGATTTAATGCTTCCCTTGGGACTGCTTTTCATCCAAGTAGAGGTTCCGTTTGATTCACTTTGTTCCGGAGCTTTCAGATTGTGGGCTTTGACTTCGACGATACTGCTGTTACGTAAAATTATAGGCCGCATGTACCCTGAGCAGTAGACATCTCGTTGAAGAGTTCGTCAAAAGAGCAGTGGCCGAACACGCCCGCGATAGTCCGATAAATCGTCTGCGGTAATTTAGTAAATGACTAACTTATCGAGTCCGACCATTGATTGGTTGGCGGTTGGCTGGAGGTTCCAACGGTGTACCGTTAGAGGTGAACCAATTTGGTTCCCGCGGGGTGCGTCGGTCGGTCGATCGATTTGGGTCCGGAACATGACCACAGAGATGCATCGGTCAATTCGAAGGGGGAGGAAATTACGGTTTAGAAAACGGTCTAGAATAATGAGTTCCGGCTGTAGCTTAATTATCTGCCGTCGTGGTCACACGCAGGTCGCTAAAAAGGTGCCGAATGGATGACCTCCGGTCCGGTCAGAGCAATCCTTCGCGGGCCAGGATTGACGGATGGATCTTTTGTCGGGAGTGTGGTCAAGTGCAATAACCACGGCGACAGTGGAAAAGTGCACTAATTAGAGGTTGGCACTTTGAGTGGTTGATTACGTTTCTGAATGATGATGCATGAAATTGGACGGACGAGAAATGTGGTCCAATTTGTTATCTCGCGGTGGCGACGTGTGGGCAAACTTGTCATTGCGAAAGAATGACAGGCGATTCAGTCGAATGGAAGAATTGTTGACTGCGGTTTTCGTTGTTGTGAAGGAGAGTGATTTTCAGAAGGTATTACTCGTCAATGATTTATTATTTATTATGAAATTGATTTTAAAAATTTTCAACTATGTTATTTCATGAACATGGATTTACAAAATTTTCAATTTGATTTCGAAATATGCTTGGCATAAATTAGTTTTCTTTCAAAAATAACAATGTTCATAAAAACAAAACTTCAAACCATGAAAACATTTTAGGGGAAATGCATGTACGCTTGGCAGGATTGTCGGGGATCAAACATAACTATTTGATAACAAAAAGAGCATAATTCTACGTTTTAGCCGAAAACAAACAGCATCGGTGTAAGCGGCAACTCTTTCATAATTAATCAGCATTTTCATTTTTATAATAAAGTACCTAGTGTTTAACCCGGGCATGGTCTTCGGGTCTATATGACCCAAGAGCGTGATAAAAATTATCGTAACTTTTGACCATTGGCACTTACAGAGCTGAAATTTTATGACTTTGTGTATCTTACCAAAACACACATTTAAGCCAAAAATGGACTTCCGGTGGCCACCGGAAGTGCCCTCCAGAAAAAAAGTCACACTTATGGTACTCGGGTCTATATGACTCAGAAATGTTTTTGGCTGCCAAAATTCTGAATCTTGACCGATTTTGGATGTCTTGGCCGCAAATGAAATGTTAGAATTTCTACTTCGGACTGGCAGAACCGGTTTTTGACACTGTGGCCACCGGGAACCTGCTACAACTGAAAAAAGTCCTTTTTGAGGCTCCGACTTTGAGGACCTGTATCTCCGAAACGATAACACATAGCGGGTTGCTTCCAGTTGCAGTTGACGGGTAATAACCTTAACTTTAAGCTCCCGTAGAGATGATTTGTCAAAAGTGGACACCGGTTCCGTTAACCCGGAACATCCGAAAAACATGATTTTTACAGCTTTTGTTATAAAATTAACCAATGGGCCAATTTTTTCAACCGGATTTTTTTTGTAAATCATTACATACGTATACTACATACTACCCCTGACTGTTTGGGATCGGTTCCGGCCAATTGTGGCCAATCCGGAACCGGTTCCAGGGTACCACCAAAACGGTTCCAACAATGGAATCGCTAGAAACCCGTCATGTTGCATATCAAACTTCATGAAAATGAAAATTATGACCATCTGAGGTCATGCAAATATTCTCTGACACAACCTGGTCACTCCGGAACCGGTCACCGGTGGCCACTGGGGGACACTTCCGGAGTATGCAAAGAACCCTACCATGCGACATGTCAAACTTCGTGAAATTGCAAATTATGACTTTCTCAGGTAGTGGTCACCAAACTGCGGCCCACCGAGGTCTTCTGTCGACGATTAAATTTCTAAATTTGAAAATGATGAATATTGAACATTTATTTATCATCTGGGAATCACGTTGCTAAAAATGCTTAAAAATTAATAAATATCCAATAGTTTTAAACATCAGATTGGAAATTGTTTTCCTGACAAAATATAAAAAAAAGTTAAAATCAAAAAATCAAATCTGGGTAAAATTGTACGTTCCATCGATCAAGGGAAAGTTTTATGGCTAATGTTTAAAGATCTTAACACTCAAACGCTCGGATAATCATTTGACCCTTATTTTTTTCTTAAATATCTTATAACTTTTGATGAAATTGACCAAATTGGATGCTTCCGATTGCAAAAGATCCAGATTTGTCTATATTTTAAACTGTCAGATGGGGGACACATTTCACATTTTCTGCTATAAAATAACACCATTATCATTTAAATTGTAAAAAATGCGTAGAGGCATGGTCGAGAACACTAGAAAAAAATGCTGCCTACTTCTTTTTACTTAAAATATAAGAAATGTTGGAAAAAAACACAGCCAAAGTTGACCCCAAAAAATCACATTTTTTTAACATTGGCAAATTCACATAATACAAGTCAAACTTTCAACCCCAAATTTTCTAAAATTTTAAGAGTTCTTCTTTCCAATGCACAGTGGTCCAGCTCGCAAAATTAAGTGGAAAATGGATTTTCCGTAAAATGGTGAAGATTTGGAGCTGAGTTGTTGCATATGGAAAGGGGCAAATTACAGGAGGAATAGCAAGATTCACATTTAAGTGAGTAAATTTGAGGTTCTACATCTCAAATTTCAACATTGTATATGAGTTATTCCATTTCCAAATGAATTCTGTACATTTACCACTAATTGGAACCAGAAATGAAACATCCCAACTAAACTAGTTTTATTCAATCTCAAATTTTAATTAATAACCCTTGTTCCCCAATCTGTACCATTCATCGCAACAGTATCAATTCCCTTCAATGTGTCCGTCATTGCAACAATGTTGAAAATCGTTTGCGGCTTTCGCGCAAACCCAAAATAACCGTTTGCAAAAAAAAAATCTGTGCTGCCGATGGCCTACCTTGCAGGCGTACACAGTTGTGCACTTTACATGTTGCCGCGGTCATGGAACAATTCACCGTAATTACAATCCAGAATACTCGGAAATGCAAATTCTCTCGATTTTCGATGCCAGCAACCAACCCACTCCAGGGCAACATTTCAAGGGAAATGTTAATAAAAAATCGAGTCGTGCACGTGTGGGCAAGCATTAATTGTGTGGAAAAATGTCTACGGCCCGTGATGAAATTTCAATGGCAATTAATTATCTTTCATTTCTGGCGAAATATAATGTTGTTACATGTTCCAGGAAGGGTATTGTTGGATTGATTTCGATATTTTTAATGAACATTTCCGTATAATTTTACATTTAAAATGAATTGCTTTGTTTGGGAAATCATATATTATCATATTTAAAAATAATCCAGTTCTTTAAAATTATGTGCTCGTTCACTAAATGCCAGCAGCACATTGTGATCACAATGTAACCGTACTTTGTATTTATAAATTTTTAGTCCCCCGCATTCCGATAAGGTTGGGTGCATTTTTGCTTGAAACCCGCTAAAGGTCTCAGCTGTGGGAGCTGCTCAAAGTGTGTTTATGGAGCATCAACTGTGGGTAACAATTGTTCAAACTCTGATATTAAGTGGTTCTAGTGAGGAAGCTTAAGCCTTGTTTAATGGTAGACTTGTGACTTAAAAGTGGTTTTGATTTGTTTAAATGCTGAAGTTATGAATTAATTGAACTAATTTACAATATAATTAACTTATCCAGTCAGTTTCTGTTTTTTTTTTTCTAAAACTGCTTTATATTATGTGTTTGTTTTAGTAAATCGCATTCATTACTAATATTATTTTAATGACTGGTCAAATTCCACCAAACTAAAGTGCAAGGTTGTTTGTTTTCAGTTCAGTTCAGTTTTTTTTTTTGTAAAAGACCTTTTCAATTAAATCATTGTCATCATCATTTTTATTGAATAATACTGTGTTTCTATCTTTAAATATTTGTGTTAAAAAAAAACAAAAAATAGATGATAAATAATTTAAAAAAATAAAGGGATGTCTCAATAGGGTGTAATATGAAAATCTATTTCCCAGCACAGCAATTTTCAGTGCCTTCTGGGATCATACGCAACTCCCTAAATTTTGGGGACGATTAGTTCAGTCCTTACTTTGCGATATTAATATGCATGGGAAAAAATAGTTTTTGAATTTTGATTTATAAAAAATCCACATTTCATGCAATATCAAAACCGGATGCTCTGAAAGGTGCTCTACAACTTTACCAAAGAGAGTTTGGTGCTAACTTGCTCCTGAAAGAAGATTCAGCGTCTTCAAAACTCGTCTAAAACGTGATTTTCGAGCAAAAACATGTTTTAGACTAGTTTTGAACACGCTGCATCTTTTTTTAGGAGCAAGTTAGCACCATACTCTCTTCGGGAAAGTTTTAGAACACCTTCCAGAGCATCTGAATATGAATTCGGTTTTAGTACAGCGTGAAACTTAGATTTTATAAATATCAAAATCCAAAAAATGGTTTTTCCAATACAAATTTATATGGAAAATTGAATCGCTTTGCGCAAAGTGAGGACTAAACCAATCGTTCCCAAACTTTGGGGAGTTGTTTGGGACCCCAAAAGGAACTGAAAAGTTCCTGTGCTCACTAAATTTGAACAACTTCATTAATTTCTATACAACCATATTACAACCATATTATGTCTCAAGACACACACTCATTTTTGGTTTTCGAGCTCGGCAGAATTCTGCCGAAAACAGAACAACTGATTTCTTCGGCAGAAAAAATGCCGAACTTCGGCAAATTAACTGTCATTTTCCACCGAGTAATCGGTACAATGACTCACATTTTGCCGAGATTCGGCATATTTTTCTGCCGAGCGATAAGTTTTTCTGATTTTGGCAGAATTCTGCCGAAGTTCGGCATAAAAATCTGAGTGTGCAGTTTCATTCAATAAAGATACGATATCAAATGATGCGTTTTCAATCTTTTCAAACACTTTCATCAAGTTTTTTTTCGTTTTGAATTAAAAGATAGAAATCAGAAAAAAAATTATTTAATTTTAATACAGTATTTATGATTTGTTTGTGTCAAACATGCATAATCCATTTGTTTTTTTTTTTTTTTTTAGTTGAGCCGAATAATTTTTGTTTGTTTGGTATTCATATTAAAGCCGTTGCAAATATTTTTAAAGTTTATATCCCTCGACGCTGACCAAAGTCGAGGGGGGAGGCAAATAAAAAAAAGTAAAAAAAAAATGAAATTAAAAGCGACGGTTTTATGATTTCCATGAAAAAAGTGTTGTTGTTCCAGTTGTTTTGCAATCATGAAAAATATTTGCAACGGCCTAAATATGTTTCGTAGTATTTTTGCTCATTTATAAAAAAATGTTTTTTTATATATTTTTATTTTTTCAAGAAGCTTAAACCATTCAACATTGAAAAGAAGTAATGCAATAACGTGAATTGATTTAAAGTCAATATTAAAACAATCGATAAAACAATATTTTATTTCAAATATGTGTAAGAAATTTTGAGCAAAATAAAGTTGAGGATACAAGTCTGTTGACCGAGCCACGTAGCCTAGTGGTAACGCTTCCGCCTCGTAAGCGGTAGATCGGGGTTCAAATCCCGGCTCGGACCAACACAACTGGTGATCTTTTCCCTTCTGGATTCGATTGCTTAGTAAAGGGAAGGTAGTGTATCGTCACAAACTGGACCTTATCACGACACCTTAGGGAGGCGACCTATGGAATGTTAACATTAACCTAAACATGTTAACATTAGTTGAGTGAAAAACTGCCACTGAATCCGCTTTGTAAATGCCGGCCCCGATATTCTTCACGGGTGTTCCCCTCAGGAACTGGGAAAGATTTACTTTTACTTATACAAGTCTGTTTATATTTTATGGTCATTACAATCCTTAAAAGCTCGATTCAAAATCCTTTATCAGCTATCAAAACTGAATACAATGTTTTCAAACGTCACGAACAATGTGTAAAAAAAATCTTTTCGAATTGTTAACATTCATCCTAACTAGATTCAGTTTAGATACTACACCTAACGAATTATAACTTGAAATCAATTTCCGTAGAATGTGGATTCCACTTTGCATAAATAGATTAGGGAGGATAAAAATTTAGAACAGCATTTTCTTGTCACAAATCAAGACTTCCGACAGGGATTTTCACAATCCATTTTTTTTTTTGTATTTGAAATTTAGAACTTTCAGAATACAGTACACTAGAAAATAAAAGAAGCCTAATTTTACATTTTTTCCGACGTAACTGTTGCACCAATTTCCAGATGTAAAACTACCATGAATTTGTGTACTGAGTGCCTAAAAATTGATAAAATTTCCCACTTTTTAAAATTTAATTGGCAAATGGCCAGTCATACTCACTCATACTTGGCTAATACTTAGCAAATAATATCATGGACTCACCTGAAAATAAAACAAATAGAAATCGATCAGAACGTGAAAAAAAATTGTCGCTCAACAAGTTAGGCGTCATCCATAAAGTATGTCACGCTAAAATCGGCCAAAATTAACCCCCCCCCCCATCCCCCTTATGTCACACTTTGTCACGCTCGCTCCAATCCCCCTTTGAAAAGTACGTGACATTCTGTTGACTCCCCGCCCCCCCCCCTCCATATTGATTTTTTGAATAATTATTACATGATTTATACACCCAAAATTGGGCATCGGCTTACGAGAGGATAAAGAGCACGATTCGGTAGTAAAATGGTACTGTGTGCGGACGGAGAGGATAAATCCCGAAATTACCGAGAGTACTTTACTCATGGGTTCATCTTCAAAAAAAGTTCATCTGTCAAAAAAAAGTACCGGCACCGAGACTCGAACCCAAGACCTTCGGCATATTGAACCGTGCCTTTGCCGTATGAGCCACCATGGTTCGGTGACTAAGTGGCGGTCATTTGTCCATATAAGCCACTCAATAGGATGAACTGTTCCAAGGAACGAATGAACACGCGAGAGGACTATACTCTCGCAAAATAGCACTTTCCTCACGTTTCTTTTCGTGAGAACTATCCTCTCGTTCTTTAACTTTTGGTGTAAATAGGATTATTTATAAATTCGAAGTTCACTCGAGAAAGTTTTTAATTTTACAGGTTGTGTTTAGATTTTTATTTTTATTTTGTTGAATGTTGAAGTGATAGAAATCACCATCAAAAATCATTTTTGAAAATCTAATGATTTAAGCATATTAAATCTATCATCGAAAACTCTGTTTCTTGAAGCCTTGTGTCGTGCTTGATTTTTTTTTTTAATAAAAAAAACTAAAACTTTTTTTAGGTTTATTTTTTGACTGAATTTTCAGTATTCAGGAAATAGTCTAGCGTAACTTCACGGTCTCACGGAATCCCACCCCCCCTCTCCCCCTTGTCGCACTTTGTCACGCTTGTGACCACACCCCCCCTCCCCCCTAGAGCGTTAAGTACTTTATGGATGACGCCTTATGTATTCAGAGGTTGTCAACATTCTTGTAGTTAAAAAAATATTTGTTTCCTTGGATTTTCAACAGTTAACTTCAGAATCTGAATTGATTTTATCCCCATAACTATTGTTCGAACGGTGGCAAATAAAACCAAATTTTGTATCAGCTAATGCAGATCAAACTGTAATTATATTTTAGAATTCAATTTTAGTTCGTTGTTTTGTTTTTGTTTGAAAATTGTCTTACATTGATTGGTTTGTTTTTGTACCGTTTTGTACCGAAACCTTCTCGCTCCGCCTTCGACACTGGCAACCTATCGATAATTTTAATATTTATTTACAAATAGTTCTAAGTTTTAATCTCTGTAACAACTCACAAATTACCCCAGCGGTGACGACTGCCCCTCTTTGCCGGGCGCTTTTAGTTTATGTTGCCTGTCGCGCGGTTCTGTGTTTCAATGAGTGTTAATTGTCATTGTTCACTTTGGTAGTAAATTACGTGTTACCTGTTCTCCACTGTACTGTACTGTTCAATCCGTCCTGTCCGAACTGTCTCGTCCTGGCCGACCCGTTTCGAAGTCCGTACTAGTAGATTTAGGAGTTTTTAATCTGTTCCCCTTCGCTGGAGTGTTTGTTTACGTCTCACCTGGATTTATTGTGATCGTCTAACCAACTCGTGAACACGTCTGCATGCCCCGTTCTAACTGTTGTGCACTAAAACTGTCCTTCGTTAGCCACAATCACTAAACACTCTCCTGCTCGTGGAAACCTCCAACTTCTTCGTTCAACGCGTTTTCTGTTTGTCCTCGTCCCTACTTTTACTCCTGTTTACTTCCTCCTCTCTTGATTCTACTTTACTATAATTTGTTTATGTTTATATTTGTGTTGTGTTTTGTGTAGCGCTGCGGGTGCCGTGACCCTGCCGTGTCTTCGCGACCTATGTCGACTTGGCGGCAGTGTTGTCGGAACAACTATATTGCCAGTTTTCCCAATAGTTTTTAAATCGCAGATTTGCGTCATATTGTCACAATGTTCATCGCCAGGCATTGCTGAACATCACCAAAAATAATATTTCATAAAAAAGTAGTATGAACTAATTACTATTTGGCGCAAATTTGGACTTGGATTCGAAAATTGTACTCAAATCTTTTTGAGTTTATTTCTGTTGAACTCTAATCACAGTTTTTTTCAATCAAAGGATGACTCAAAACAATTTGAAAGAAAGTGAACAAAACCTTGTGATCTGGATCGCTAAATTAAAGTAAAACTAAAAGTGCTCCCATCATCACCATCACCATCTCCAGACCATTTCACGTTTCTCTCAATGAACAGACCAAATCAACTTTATCTGATCGAGTGGGGAGGCGTCTGGGTGGTAATAAAAGGCGAAAAGTACCAGATTAGGCCACTTGATAACCTGGCTCTTTTATATCACTGCGCCCACATATCCACGTGGTTCTCTCTCCACACACACACGTGGAGCTTTTTGCCCCGCACCCGACACCTTCACAGGCTTCAAAGAGGTGGTGGCTGCTCCGTAATCATTAGACCCATCTCGTCTGAGATGAGCAATCTGGTTCACACACACACACATACGGGGGCAGTACACATATTAACCCGTAGTTGGTTAGAATTGCTTCAGTTCTCATACTAGCTCAAATAAACACCAATTTTGCCTCTTTCTAAAGGTAGAGGAGTAGTACCAAGTTGAAGAGGGAAAAGTTTTATTTCATTTCCTGCGGCAGTTTCCTTTTAAGGATCGGTTACCCGGAAAGTATACTAAAACTCACACACACACATGCATAGATGAGTGTTGTTCATTTTCGATTTAACGTACATTAAGCTTAATTCATCTTGCCTAATGGGAGCCGCACACTTCTTGATCATCAACCTGGGAGGCATATTTTCATTAGAGGTTTTCCACTTTTGTTGCACATCACCAGCACCAACCACACAAAAAGAGCCCAGTCCCTCCTGGAAGGGGAAGTGAGTGTGGAAAGTGAATGAATGCACCACACTGCCGGCTTTGTTAGGGAGCAGTGTTGATGAAAAAAGGGGGCTTTTTATTGCAACTTGATTGAACTATAGAGGCACTTGCCGGGGGCTTTAGGTCGAAGGCATTAGTGGCAATTATTGCACGTGTGCGATTTTGTTGCAGGGTTTTAAACGATTGATAGGTATTGATCAATCATTCGAAAAAAAAGCTCATGAGAAATAATTAATGTTTCATCTTAACGTTCCATTTTTAAAAATCATACTATTAGACCAAACCCGAGAAAAACGAGATTTTTAAAATTAATTTTCAATTTTTCAACTTTCAATAATTACATTAATTGAAGGATTCAAATTCCAGAAAGCGGATTAAAACATTCGCAAAACACAAAGATTTAAATAGCAAAAAAAACTGATCAATGTCATTATTTCAAAAACGAACAGTATAATATTTTTTTTAGAATATCTTCACAATATGACAATTCAATGAAAATAAAATTTGTAAATATTCACACTTGATAAGAACAGCAATATCAATGCTTCACAAATAAACAGCAAAAATCAGATAGTAGGGGAAATTCTAGTATGTTTAGCAGGTTAAGTACTCGCTCCTAACTCAATCCAATTTTCAGATTTTCCCTATTTAAACAACTTATTTTGCAAAACTTTTGATAGAAACTTGCTTGCTCACTTCTTATTGAGCTATTTATCCCTCACAGTAAAAAATAATGTAAATTTGGAAGCTGTAATTTTGGAAGGTTGAAGATAACTTCTTTTATGATGTAATTTTACCTCAATTTAGACTGAAAAAGTGACATTACACCAGAAAAGCGGTAAAATTACACATTTCCAGAGGTAAAATTACACCTTTTTTCTGACATAAAAGATGTACCCCTTCCCAGATGTAATATTACCATGATTTTTTTTTTCTGAGCTCGATTTCAGTTGAAAACGCTTTTAATGAGCTGTAAATGAATTTCAAAGTGCTGATATGGCAACATTAGAGGCACGCTGAAATTAGATGCTGTTTCCCTAAGTCTGAATGTTCAAAAAACTTTTTTTTCTGTGCAGCGCAATTTTGTACAACAAAAAACAGCAATTTTGTTTAAAAATCTGTGATAATATTTCAGATGCCAATCATTTTGATTTTAGGTATGCAACATGTGTTTTCAATTCCAGTTTTCAAAAATCAGAGGTTGAAAAGTTATCAGAACTATATATTGATTTTTTTTAAGAAAACATAAAATTATTTAAAGATTTCCAGTTAATAAATTAAGTATAAGCGAAAATCGTTAAAACTTTCTTCAAATATTTTTTTTATTTCAAAAAAAAAATCTCCTGAAAATTGAAAAAACAAAGAAAATTTAATCACAAAATCACACCTTCGATGAAATTTTAAATATTTGTTTCAAAGCATAATTTTCGGTATTTGGTTACAATAAAGTGGTAACATCGTGATGAGATAATATCGTGAACCGCGGAAAAATTGGTAGCCAAGGTGACATTGATAGCATCAAGATTTTTTATCAAAAAAAAAAACAAATAAGAATCAAATACAAACGGAACGGTAAGAAAACAAGCATAGTTTGGTAAAGAAGCTTTCAAAGTATCTTATGAAGTAGTTTTCAACAAATTTATAAAAGCTTCAAAAGTTAGGTAACTATTGTTATTAAAACAATGATAAAAACTTTCAAATTGTAATGATTTTCTCAATAAAAATAAATTCGAATCGGAAAACGGAATGCTTTATCGGATTCTTTGGAAAATTATACACCAAGAACAGTTAAAATAAGTTTAAAATGTTCAGGTTTATAGAAAATCAATACAATAATGTATTAATTTTGAAAATTAATGGAATTTGCTGTTGTTAGTTTAAAAACATTATTTGATCAAATATGTATTTTTTGCGATCAAAAACATCTTACCAACTATTTTTGACGCACCTCCGCGGAATTTTCGGCATTTTTTTTACACGCGATAAAAAAAGTTGTAAGGATGTTTTTGATCGCAAAGAAATGCAGATTTGATCAAGTCAAGTCCTTTAAAGTTCTAGGATCATCTAGACATCCTTACAAATCACTGGAAAAAATAATTGTTTGGATTTGATGAGTTATACCCGAAAACTAACGAGTTGAAATTACCGTTTTTTAAGAGGCAGTTTTTGTAAATATTGCTCGGTTTGTTCTAGAGGTTGCTCCGATTTGGATGAAACTTTCAGCGTTTGTTTGTCTATGTATGAAATTAACTCATGCCAAATATGAACCCTCTACGACAAAGGGAAGTGGGGTAAAACGAGCTTTAAAGTTTGAGGTCCAACAAACCTAAAAAATCTTAAAATTGCTGGCATTTCCGTAAAACTTCATCAATTCCGGATCTTTTAGATGCATACGAAAGGTCTTTTGAAGCCCTTTAAAATGTGCTGTAGACATCCAGGATTGGTTTGACTTTTTCTCATAGCTTTTGCAAATTACTGTTAAAAATGGATTTTTTTTAAAACCCTAATATCTTTTTGCAACAGCCTCCAACACCCATTCTCCTATGGGTCAAAAGTTAGGGAGTTTTATGGACTATGAGACTAAGGTACTAACTTTTTGACCAATCGCAGTTTTTGTCATAGTTACACGATTTTTCTATAACAAACTTTTTACAACGTTTTTTTTTGCCCTGTAGGCTTCCATAGCGGCACTTTTTGGTCTCAATTTTGTCATATTCGGAATCCTCGGAAAATTTTACGTGAGAATAACTTAGGCGTCATCCATAAAGTATGTCACGCTCTAGGGGGGGTCTGAGCAAATGTGACATTGCATGTTATAAGTATAGGAAAAGCGTGACAAAGGGGGGGAGGGGGGGTAAATTTTGGCTGATTTTAGCGTGGCGTACTTTATGGATGAAGCCTTACTCGCCAGCAAAAAAAATCAAGCATAATTTCAATCACTTTGACACTTCAGCTCTAGTTTACTATCAGTGCGCGCACATCAACCTGTAACGCCAACGATTTCCCATCACCCTCAAATGATTGATTTATTACCTACCCCCATTCACCCTTTCAACTTGCCACGTGGCTTAAAGCAAGTAAAAAAAACAGCAACAACTACTATCAGATCACCCACCCACGCACGTCATAATCTAGATTTATGATGAAGTAAATAAGACTTTCCGGTTAGTGCCAGGTACTACCGAAGTGGTGCCCTCTACTCTGATGAGCAAAAAACGGAGCTACTTTTTCCGCTCCGTGCCCTCTCCCCTTCCAATCGCGCAATTATTCATGATCACCAGTAGTTACCGTCGTCGTCGGCGTCGTCAAAGAATTTCCACGCTCCATGCTGAGCGGGAAGGAAAACTCAATTTCCGCTTCTTGCAGAGCTTTTGTACCAAGGCTTGGGGGTTGGGGGGGTTGGAGGTCTAAGCTAGACGAGAAGGTCTGCAAGCTGGTGTGGCCATTGTGCTCATTGAAGCTCGGGCAGAAAGGAATAACACAAATTTTATTGACACTTCTGAGGAGTGTAAAGTGATTATGGAGAATTTTTCCGCCATCCATAAAGTACCGATTCGAGAAGGGGAAGGCAAACAAGGTGGAGTGGTGTGGAGGTTTTGGAAGCTTGTCTGGGTTCAAGGGAAGCTTGCGGAAATTTGGGTCAAGTTTGATTTTGATGGAAGTATGACATCGAGTGGAGCTTTTGAATAATAACATTGGAGAAATTGGAAATAAAACAGTTTATTTGACAAAAAATTAAACAATTTTAAAAATAAGAATTTCTAAAATAAGTAGCAATGGACCACATCTTACACAAATCTTGTAAAATAATAATTGAATAGTTTGCTAATATTTTTTTCTATTTTTGCATTTCCATAAAATTTTCAATAGCAAAAAAAGTCTTCCGACAGTTGTAAATATTGAAACCATCGTCACCATTTCAATAACGTCAACGCCATAGACGAAGACGCCATCCTACAAACGAGAACTGACGAGACCCCAATCGAAAAGTCTAACTTCAGGGGCTTAAAACGACGCGAAGAAAAGAACACCTAATAAAGTACGAGAGATTCGAGCTGTTCTAGACGACGCGACCTGGAGAAAGGTGTGTTTCTGCACAGAATGGAAATCAGAAATTATTTTTCACGCCAAAATGAGCACAAATTTGTTTCGCCAAAATGTATGCTCTCCAGCGTGGGATGGTGGAAAGAACGAACGATCGATCAAACGGTGTGGAATTGAGCTTTTACGAAAGATTTTTACCACTAGAGTGGATTCTAACAATGGTGAGATTTTTAAATGTCGTTTTGAACCTAGCCTTGCATCGGAATCGATCCAAAGTTTGGACCTTCAAACTATTGCGTATGAGTCATGCTCTTCGGGGTTATTTGCTTGTTATTGCTTATCGTGACTAGTCAAAAGACTAATTCACCTAATTTTTTTTTCTTGAATTAAAAAAATAATAATTTCTGTGAATAATATAAAAAATAATAATAAGATCGATTTGGCTGGAAGTACGGAACAATCTTGATTGCATACCAGAAATATTTCCTGCCTATCATGTTAAAAAAAAAAAAAAAAACAGTTCTGATTAAGAAATTTCAAAAGAATTGCGTTATTTTGTGTTGTGTAGTTTCAGATTGTTAAAAAAAACTGTTTAAATAATTAAAAAAATATATTTAAATTTAATTTTTGAAACATAAGGTTTAACAGATAGCTTAATGCATTAATATAGGGGTAATTATCTACCAACTCACACGAAATCGGCAAACGTTGCCCCGACCCCTCTTCGATTTGCGTGAAACTTTGTCCTAAAGGATAACTTTTGTCCCTGATCACGAATCTGAGATCTTTTTTTTTATATATCTCGTGACGGAGGGGCGGTACGAACCCTTCCATTTTTGAACATGCGAAAAAAGACATGTTTTCAATAATTTGCAGCCCGAAATGGTGTTGAGATGGAAATTTGGTGTCGAAGGGACTTTTATGTAAAATTGCAGCCCGAAATGGTGTTTATGTAAAACTGGACGCCCAATTTGATGGCGTACTCGAAATTTCGAAAAAAAAACGTTTTTTTTTTTGTCAAAATAAACACTTCAAAAGGTTAAAAAAAAACACTGCCATTTTCCATTACTCAACTGTAATTTTTTTTGGAACATGTCATTTTAAGGGCAATTTAATCTTTTTTTCGAATCTACACAAAAACGTATTTTTCATCGAAAACAACACTTAAACAAATTTGAAAACTCTGCTTTTTCCGTTGAACGGCCCGAGCGGTTTAGGCTTTCAGGATTTTTGTGATATTTACTTGTAGAGTCAAAACAGATCAGTAAACTTCACTTATTTGTATATTACACTTTTTGAAGATTACATTTTTTTGCGGTAACACTCTCAACTTTTACGCGCACGATCACATCACTCAACTATTTGTTGCTAATTTCATTAAGACCTTCGTCGAGCCAATTCTCTACGTTGAAGCCAGACTTGTCCTCCAGACCTCTTCGCCGAGCCATGCCAGACCCGAACTCCTAAGTCCCGGGCGGACTCTTCACAGCGGCTAAGTCCCGGCGGACTCTTCACAGCGGCTAAGTCCCGGCGGACTGCGGCCTCCACCGCTAAGTCCGGCTGGACTGGGGCCTCTGGTACTGGTGGCTGCTGGCGGGTCCGGCTGGTCTGGGGCTTCTTCAGGATCTGGAACTGGACTGGGCTTGAACTGGCTGGAACTGACTGGAACTAACTGGAACTAATTGGAACTGATTGCCCTCCTCAAGAATTTTGGGGTTTTTATAGTCAGTCCCCGAAAACTCTACTAAATTTTGTTCTACTAAAAGTGGTCCGTTTCGATGAGAAGCATCGATGAACCTCATGAATTAAATTATGCAGACCTCTGCAATTCTTCATGACTTTCCGTATGGTGTAGTGAGTACACCTCAAAATCGGAAGTCATGGGTTCGAACCATTGTCGTGAAACTTTAAATTATGTTATTGGAATATCAAAATTATGTTCCTAAAACATTCTCAAAAATGTTGGTCAATAATGAGAAGGTCGAATTCTCCATTGAACAAACATGCCAATGAATTTGGTTAAGCCACACCCTCAATTTCCCTGTGTAATAACATCGCACATTCATAATTGAAAGCTTAACCATTTTTGATTGCCTAACAATTGGCGAAATTTAATAAAGGGCTTTTCAGGTGAGGATGACTCATGATCCACACCTGTACATAAGCTTAATTATTTGTCGCGCAACGCGAGTCGACGGGTAAAATTATTTATGCTTGCGTAAGCGCGCATGGTCAGAACTGTGGTGAGGTTCGAAAATGGACAAATTTAATGATTTAAATTTGAGGTCGCTGCACCGTTACTCAACTGTATTTTTTTTTTTTTTTGAAAGTTTCATTTTAAGGGAAATTTAATGTACTTTTCGAATCTACATTAACCCAGAAGGGTAATTTTTTTCATTTAGAATATATTTTTTTTTTCATTTTACAGTTTCTTGTTATTTCTAACTTTGCAGGATTATTTTTTGGAGTGTAATAATGTTCTACAATGTTGAAGAGCAGAAAATAACAAAAAAAAATGATACATAAACATGAGGGGTTGGCTTGTAAACATCACGAGTTATCACGATTTTACGAAAAAAAGTTTTGAAAAAAATAGTTTTTGCGTTTCTCTTTCTTTCGTCATCCGTGTCTGTCGCGGGTGACGATGAACGGCTATGATCGACGACGACCAACTTTTTCAAAACATTTTTTCCGTAAAATCGCGATATCTCATGATGATTACAAGCAAACCAATATACAGCAATATATACAGAAATTTTGTCTGTTCTACAACTTTGTAGAACATTATTACACTCTAAAAAATAACCCTGCAAAGTTAAAAAAAACACGAAATTGTTAAATGATAAATTTTGCTCTAAATCAATAAATTACCCTTCTGAGTGATGTAGATTCGAAAAGTACATTAAATTTCCCTTAAAATGAAACGTTCCAACGAATTTTACAGTTGAGTAACGGAAAAGCAGAGTTTTTATTTTTTTTAGTTTTGTTTTCGATGAAAAATACTTTTTTTGAAATTTCGAGTACGCCATCAAATCGGGCGTCCAATTTTACATAAAAGTCCCTTTGACACCAAATTTCCGTCTCATCACCGTTTCAGGCTGCAAAATATTGAAAAACATATCTTTTTTCGCATGTTCAAAAATAGAATGGGTCGTATCACCCCTCCGTCACGAGATATCAAAAAACGGACCTCGGATTCATGATCAGGGACAAAAGTTACCCCTTAGAACAACGTTTCACGCAAACCAAGAGGGTTCGGGTCAACTGCTGTGTGAGTTGGCGGAGAATGACTCATAGTTGTGCTATTGTCAAAATTGTTATCATTTATGAATTCATGAAATACAAATCCTAGAATTTTTCTTCTATTCCAGTCAAAGATCTCAAATTCAAAATTTTTAAAGAGATCAAAAAACCTCTATTTTAACTTAAAGTACAAAAGTAAAAGTATTACAATGAATTGAAGATACAATATTCTTATTTCCAATTTTTTTCAACCCTGATTTAAAAAAAAGTTGACAAAAACTTGCACTGGCCTAAACAACATTTTACAGATTTAATCATGAAACCTGTAAGAAAAATCCGTTAACATTCCAATAAATTGTAGAAATCTTTTAACTTTTTTTGTCACTGGATATTGTCTAACGGGTGTGATATTTTCAGGATTTATTTTTAAATTAAACATTTGGTTTGTTTATCTTTGCACAAGAGCATCACTTTATAGAAGGTTTATTAAACTTAGTTAATGTTTTTTTTTTAATTACGTGTTCATTTTTTCTTTTTTTTTATCTCTGAAAGCCTCTTGATTCATTAACATCCATAATATATCAATAATTCAAAATTCAAAAGATAAAATGCAGCATAGCATTCATTATAAAATGATAAATTTCTGATGCGAACATCAGCCGAAGGAACAAAAGGTCGAATGTGAAAAAAAGTTTAATGTTTCATTTTGTAATATTTTTGTTAGTTTTTATATTCCTTCATACATGATCCGTTTTTTTTTAAGCTTTACCAAAAAATATCTGACATAATTTTGTGATTTTTTTTATTCTACAATACAACTACAATAATATTCATTTAATGTGATATTATTGTGAGTTTTTTTTCATTCCTTTAAAAAGAAACCAATTTTTGAAAATGTTTTAAGGGAAATCATCAAACTTTGAAACTTTTTTTAACATTTTTTTTGTATTCTTTATACATTAAAAAAATTTCTCACCTCAAACCTTTGTTTGTGCAGTTTGTAAGGATTCTAACATTTCTATTTTTTTTTTATTTTATATTTTTGCGACATTTTTCAAACTGTCTTTTTTATCTTATGGATCTCTATTGAGTATTTCTTTAAAAGTTTTAATTTTAATAGTTTTTCTTG
The DNA here is from genome assembly GCF_015732765.1 of Culex quinquefasciatus. Taxonomy (NCBI): domain Eukaryota; kingdom Metazoa; phylum Arthropoda; class Insecta; order Diptera; family Culicidae; genus Culex; species Culex quinquefasciatus. Next base: position 133,734,846 of record NC_051862.1, on the reverse strand, counting down.
TTACATTTTCCATGAATAGCTGGAGGGTGTTGATTTGGCCAATATCTCGGCAACTAATGGTCCAACTTTCAATGTTGTAAATTGAAACATTTGTGAAATTTTATGATCCACAAAACTTTTTTTTTTCAAAAATTCATTGTTCAGCGGAATTTGTTTTGTCCATTTCTCTATGGCTCAAAAGTTGCGGTTTTTTGTCTCTAAAAACATAAGAAAAACCCGATTTAATCCCACCTGGGGTGAGAAAGAGCCTTTCTTACTAAAGAATATAACATAGTAGAACTTCTTTCAATTAATAACATCGACTTTGTTTATTTATAACGTCAGCACAAAAGAAAGTCTTATGATGAAAGCAAAGTATTATGATGATATTATGAGTATTATGAATGATATGATTTCCAAAAGAAATAAAAAACGCAATTTTCACCAAAAGAATATTTTAAATCGAACAATATGTTTGTACGTTTCAAATCAAACAAGCGTTTATACAAACGCGATCATAGCAAGCTTCCCAACAACGCACACCGCGGTTTTGGTTTTCTAGTTTCGGTACGAGCCCTTTTGTGTGACTGTGTTGGTGTTTTGGTTCATCGTACCAGCGCACCAAGACTAGCAAAACCGAGGTACAAGTGAACCGCGTGTGCCGCACGGTGCATGGAAGCTAGCCATTCAGCTTCTACAAAAGTGACAGAGTCAGAGATAGCTATTTTTAACAACCGCACCACTACACACTCAATCGCGAGAACCTTAGGAAGAAAGCCATTGGAGTCGCCAGCATTGAACACTTTGAAAACGATATAAACGATGAAAAGCTTAGAAAGCTCCTATTGAAATCCAATGAACCCTGTTAAATAAACTAACGAAATCACGAAAAAGTCTACATTTAGGCGATTTAAGGAGCGCACGGGAAACAAAATGATTGTAGCCGGATGAATGTCCTATGTCACAAAGGTTTTTGCATAAACATTGGACAGTTATGCAAAAACGGACAGGGCAAAAGAAACCGAAAAGCTACGATATCTTACATATTGAAGGAAACGTCGGTAGACAAGCTACTACAAAATGAGTATCCCGGGCAGACGGTAATTACAAAATTCATGCCATTTCAATAACAGATACTGTTAAAATAACAGAAAATGTTATGAAATCTTCTTGAACAAATCATTTTTGCATAAGGGTTCCATAACAGTTTATGTTATCATAACAATATTCGTTATTGGTCTGATATTGGTTGAAAGCCAAAACAACTTTGGAATAACATTTTTTGTTATGGAAGAATACCGCTTACTGTTATTGGGATGGTCGGATTAGTTGTTAAAATAACAAAAAATAATAACAAAGATTTGTTCGAAGAATAACGCAAAATGTTATTAGTCTGTTATTACAATAACAATCCAATAACAAAAAAATCATAACGACGAATAACAAATTTTGATATAAATAACATAATATGTTATTGGCCTAGTATTTTCAAATATCAAAAAATGTTATTCGCAAGTTATTTCCGTCTGCTCGGGATAAGTCGAGCCACCAAATATATGCGCCAGCATTCTCGCGCCAGTATTCGAAGCTCAACTTGACAACTTGTCGACTTGGCGACGAAGCGTCAAAAATCGATGCAGTGTGTTTTTTTGACGATTTTTCCGATTAAAATTCATGCTGAATCGACATATTTACGAAGATGGAAATGACGTCCTGCCTTAAAGTAAAACCTATACCTTTCTTTAGTAAGAAAGGCAAAAAGCAAATCGTTCTAAAAATTGATCGGGATTGCCGATCGATGTCGAATTTGTTTCAGATGCTCACTCATGGTCTGTACTATGAATGTAGCAAGAAATTTTGAATAAATCAGAAATGAAAAATGTTGGCGAAGGTCACCAGGTGGGCTTTTACCTTTTTTTAGGGATTTTTTTTCTTATGGTAGGTCAATCAAACGGCTCTAACTCCAGAACCATATTATGAATCTGGATGAAAATTTGGGAGGTTGTAGGGCTCGAAAAATGCAATTTTTGAGATAAATAAAAGATATGAAAATGAAAAAATTTGACCATATTTTCATTTGAAAACTGTGTATTTTGTTGAAAAGTCTGGCCGCATCCGAAAACAGATGGATATTTCGAAATTTTCGCGGCAACTCGCCCAGGTTCAGCACACTAGCTTTCATCTGCATTTAGAAAAATCGAAATCGGATATATGGGAGCTGAGAACGGCGCGACACAAAATTTTGCTAAATTTTACCACATATGAACATCACTCGACCTCCACGGAATTTATTTTCTCAAAATTCGAGGGTGTGAGATAGACAAGTTCTGTCAAGGTGAATCGATAGAACGTCGAAAATCGATGCAGTGTGATTTTTTGACGATTTTTCCGATTAAAATTAATGCTGAATCGACATATTTACGAAGATGGAAATGACGTCCTGGCTTAAAGTAAAACCTATACCTTTCTTTAGTAAGAAAGGCAAAAACTTCAAAAAAATAAAAGTTACATGTTTGATGAACTATAGTTTTTGCGAAAAAAAAAAGTTGATTTAAAAATCGGCAAAAAACCAACAACCTACAACCTAAAACATTGAAGAAGACACAAAATCTATCGGATGCGATTGATCAATCATCACTTTTTCTTTAAATACGGCAATGAAACAAAACTTTTAAATGTGTTTGATTTCTAAATGTTTTAAAATGCAATGAATTTCAATGAAAATGTTAGAAAAATGTACGGAATTTCAACAAAAAGTAAATTAATATGTAAGCTCTGCCAAAATTTATGCGAGGCCAACAAGTTTTTAGCAAACGTAACTAAGATTGTAGTTAGGATGAAAACTAACCCATCGATTGTTGGAATTGCCTAAAACAGTCTCTTCGTGAAATAATTTGACCTTTTTGTCTTTCGACCTTTTATCATACATTCAAATGTTACAATTTGAACAAAATGTTATTTTATATCGCATTATTTTCATGATTTTAATTATGAACTAATTTTTAACACATCACACGTTAGAAACACCACATTCTTTTCTAATATAATGGCTATAATGTTAAGAGAGAATTTTAGCATGATATGATGTCCTACCAACAAAAAAAAGCATTTTCCCTCGCCACAATTTGTGTGTGTGTGTCGGATCGCGATTTTCCGCTACAACCGGGCAAAGTTTTTCCGCCCGAGCATAAACTTTCCGACGGTGACACCCGTGGCTTTGGTTCCGCGCTGGCAGCAGGTTCCACGAACGACTGTGACTGACTGGGTCGACGCTGGTTGGTCCCCAAACTGGCTGCGGTGGGCCCTGTTCTGGGTAGTGGCTTATGAAAAATTAGTTCCAGAAGCCAAAGTTGACGCTCCCCCGTCGTGTCATAGCTTGATCCTTGGCACACCACATCGTCGTCGGAGCTTTCCGTACGGGACCGGAACACACGACGACGGTGATGCTGCCGGTTTTTCCTTCCTTCAACCCCCACTGACAGAATGACAGCATGGGATGGTGGGGGATGAATGGAAGCTTCCGCGTGATGGGCTGTGATTACAGTTTGATGGGTTTGTGACATGGGAGCGAATTACAAATTTATGAACCAACCGACCGACCGACCTCTGGCGAAATACACCGCGAAGCACCGTGTGATGAAAGTTTTCTTCTTGTTACGGTCGCACCCCCACACTCCGGCAATTATGTGTGGGAAATTGCTTCCGAAACAAGGTTTTTATCATGTTGTTAAAGATTGGAGCGAGTTTTGTGGGGGAATTTTTGGTGACACGTAAATTGGATTGTTAATAAATGTTTTGCGAATGAAATTTCACATTTAGTCTTGTTTAATAATAAATAATAGGCAATTTTAACTTTTTTTTATTTGTTTTTTTTTATCAATTTGGATATTTTTTTTTAACGGTGCAACGGTGCTTTCGCACCAAAATTGTTGTTACAGATATTTTAGAATTTTCTGAAACTACGAGAATAATCGATATAATACTGTCTACTAAGTGATTAACAACAAAATTTTCCTATTTTTTCAATCAGATTGTTGCATGATTGGGTCCGTAAGTTTGTCAATTTTGTAGTAAGAAGATAACAACTTCCTGAGTTTCTGTGCACCCATCAATTAAATATATCTTTATTGAACTTTCATATAATAATTACATTTCTTTTACATGTTAAGTGGTATGCCTAAGCTCTTCATCTTTGTTGTTGAATCAAAATACACCGAAAACAATTTCCACAAAGCTTGGAAAACAGAAATAAATTAGGGGGCATGTTCGGATAGCCGTATATTTTGTGATTGAACCAAACAACAGATAAATAAAAAAATGATGAAAACAAGAATCTTTGAGACTGGTATACAATGAACATCAAGCCAAACTTTATGCTCTGGATTTAATATAATATATTGTTTTTTTTTAATTATTTTTATTATCTATTTTTAAGAAACTCATAACTCTGAATCACATTGAATAGTGAATTATGATTGATTTGAATTCAAAGCACAGCAAACTACACAAAAAATCCAATTTAAAATGGTTTAAGCTATTTAAAACTGATGTCAATGTACAGATTGTAGTTCATATTATCACCAGTTAAGGGAAATAAACTAGTTCTATGATTACAAGCTTCAAACCCCGTTCTAACGATAACGATTTTCAAACGTTTTCATAGTAACCCGCAAAGCAATCAATCTAATAAATACTATTTATCATATGGTAATAGTATTTTTAACTGCATTTTTATATTTTTTAGCTGTTATTTCTATCTTATTTTACTTTTTTTTAATTGATAATTTCCGACGAGAAATAAAACATTTTTTTAAACATTTTTGCTTACGTGTTTAATTTCTCGTCGAAAGATATCAATTAAAACCAAAAAAGTTTTATGTTACTAACATTTCGTAAGAAGCAGTGGTTTTCAACCAATTTCAATCCATCCCCCCTTTGCCAACTCCGAGGAACTTCAATCCGTTCAACGATTTGGCATAATAGCACTTTTTGTCAAAATACAGTTTTCATATGATAATCCAAATAGTTACCTTAACACTAAAACTACCAAGCGCTGAAAACTTGTTTTTTTTATATAGAACCAACCTAGTTTTCCGCGCACTTGGTAGTTTACACTATTTGTTTTAACAACAATTTTTCATCATCACTAAATCACTAACACTATTTGTTTTAACAACAGTGCCTAAATAGCTTCAAATAGTAAAAATACAATATTGTGGAAATAATAAACTGTTTCATTAAAACAAAAACAAAATCGCAAAAAAATGGAGCTGAAGCATTGCTCAGATAAGTTTTGCTTAGTTTTTGATCATTGAATTTGTATTTTGTTTTAAGCATTTAAAGGTGCAATTGATGTAATATGCAATACATTTTTGACATTTTTACACACTTATGTTATAAATATGTTTTAATTATGGATTGAATGTTTTTTAATAACTTAAATATTTTACATTCTCTTGATTTTCAAATATCAGTAATCAAGTTTTTACATTTTTGCGCAAAAAGTTTCTACGGTACCCCTTCCCCACTACAAACAGAATCCAAAATTGTAAATAGAATTTATGCTTCAATTAAAAAATAAATAAGAACATGTTTTAAAATCATTGGACAAACCCAATTAACTAACATATTTATTTAACATTTGAAAAATATTTAAAATTAGGTACGAAAATATTGAACTCTAAATTTTAATAAAAACACATAGTTTTGATTATAATTTCAATTTTATTACAAGCAAAAAATCTTCTTTTATAGGCATTTCATTGCATTCCATCGGTAACCTCTTACAGAAAGAATACCGGTGACATCAATATACAAGTTCGTCAAAATTTAGATAATTTAGTTCTTTACTAATATTGATTATTCATAAACTTAATTGTTGTTTTTAAGCGATCTGTTTTTGAAAGGAACCTGAAAAAAAGTTTTCTTAATAACGTTAAATGGAATTCAAATTCTCAGCATAACTCACAACGAATAATTGCAAACAGCTCGCACGATTTCTCTTCCTACACCCGCCCCCTAACAAAGTGCTCCCAATTCCGTGACGGTAAACGCCAGAACGTGACAGGTGCCCCGTTAGGTAAACAACCTAACTGTCGGTCGATGACGTATATGTGGATCGCTTGATGCCGCGGGCTTGTTTGTCTCTCCCTGGCTGTTTGTGTGGCCATATTCACCCCCTAAGCATCGCACCGGAGTCGTCCCATTACTTTGCTATTATCATCCAAAAACCAACAAACGGCAAATCGACGATCGTCACGATGATAATGATGGGCGATGTGGTAAGTGTTTGTTTGCAGAAGAAAATTTATACATTTTACCTCAACCGTATCATCAAACTTTTTTGCTGTCTAAAGGAAAACAAAATATCGAAAAGAAAGGTGGAGGTGGTTGGGGAAAATTATACCGATTTTCTCATTTGCAGGTGGAAGTGCGTCCGTGTCCGGGGGATGCAATTTTGGGCTGTTGGCCGGGGCCACATCACACTGCTGGAACTGACTGGATGATTGGATTGGAGGTGGGAAATGGAAACTCCCCGAGTCCGAAAAGAGCAACGCCCCACCAGCGGAAATTTCGAAAAGAGACCTACTTATCCGATCATGGCCGTGGCATTGAACTTATGGATAAATCACAAAATGAGCCGATTTGGTTTTGATCACCACCGTGATGATGGCATCCAGCGTGGTAGGCAAGGTTTTTGGATATCAATCAATTTGATATGAAAAATAAATATTTTGTACTTTGCACGTTCAACGAGTAAAGCTTCGTCCATGTCAGAATAATTTAGAATTTCTTTCTTCTCCCCCTATCGATTGTCAAAATGACATGTAACCAACTTTAAGGGTAACTTTTTTTCTGCTGCACTTTTTAAATATTTTTTTAGTGAAATACAATGTTTATTTAAAAAACCAAAAATCACGTGGATTCCTTTTTCAGAAATTCATTCCCCTTTCCCTTTATAGGACTTTTTTCAAACAAAAAATGTGTATGTAGCGTGGAAAATAGGGTGTCCAAAAAAAAACGCGATGATACGGAAAGCTTTGGGTTCATTCGGGTTTCGATTGGTTTTGTTTCAGGAACAATGTTTTCATACAACGAAAAATTCCCAAAAATCATTTAGAACTTGTGATTTGCGATTTACTGAAAAATGGTAAATTTTTTATAGAAAATATCAAATTTTGTTCTAAGACATTAAAAAATGCTTTCAAATTACCCAGTATTTCATTTCAACAATAAACAATAATGTTCTGTGCTCATATTAATCCAGTAAGTCATATCGTTTTTATTGGCAACATGTTAAAGATAAGATTTTTTTTATGCTTATATTTTTATACCTCATTTCATTGATTTGATAACGTGACGTAAGCTCCATTTAGAAGAGAAGCATTTTATCAACATTTTATACTAACTGCATTACAAAAAAAATATGATTTTTTTTTTGTAAAAAGCGGGGTTTAGCAATATTTTGGGCAAATGATCAACATGATTTTCTACTAAATGGTGCTTACTTCACATAGTATTTTTTTTGGATTTTGCATGCCAAACAAAGATTTAGGTAAGTGCTAAAATAAAGTTTTCTCAAGAAATTTTGAAAATTATCCATTTTTATTTAACTAAAATGACTGTTTCTTGGCACCGAAGTGCCGTTTTTTATTGGTTTTAAGAGAGAAATTCTTTTAAGAACCTAACGCAAAAAGAATAATATTTTTTTTGAAAATTGTTGTTTTGTTTTATTGAGCGAGTTGTGGCGCTATAACCACGGCAAATAGTGTCCAGGGCATTCGTGGAAATACAATGTCCCATCCCAGAGGGTCCCGGAGTACCAAACCTTCTTAGCATGGTGCTCCCAACGAATACAACCAAATCTCGGAGCGTATGGTGGTGTGTCCCCACGCTTCTTCCTCCCCTGTCGATTCAGAATTGTGTTGTTGTTCGAACACTCTGTGCTCAAACTCAACCCAATTACGAGTCATCTCTGCGATACGGCTTTACGCAGTAGGCCTGGCCGCTTTAACGCTTGTGATGTTTCAATGCATTCCGATGCAATGGCGCACTACAAATGTTAATAAATGACAAGAAGAGTGCTAGGCGTCATCTAACCTAAGGCACTCTCCAGGATCCCTTCGAAAGATTGGCTGCGCTAGGGTCTGATTAGATTAGATTAGATTAGAAAATTGTTGTTTTGTTTTATTATTTAAAAAAAATGAAAAAATGAAATTTATGACTTCCTGGATCAATTTGAATAAATAGTTTTATTGGTGTGATTCCTAGCTATGATTTGAAGTGAAAATGAGGGCAATTCGAACGCATTTGTCAATGTCTCAGAATAAAATATGATATTTTGCATGAACACTAAAATATTTTTAGTAATTTTTTGTGATTTTGTTATTATATAAAAACTTGTCGAAATTCGGGTGAGCTCGAAGGTTTCCGCAACATCACTTTTTTGGACACACTAGTAGACAATCCCCAAACCTCTCCCCCTGAAGTTTCCACGTGATTTATGGATGGTCCCTTAGGAAATCTTTTTTTTTAATTTGTTTGTTAGGAAATGGTAATTTTGTTACACTTTTTTGCTAGATTTCTAAAGCTGGATTTTGAAAGTAACAATATTTGATTAATTGCCTATGAGACAGTGTTATTTAAAATTCTTCGTTATTTTTTTAACTTACAAATAATATTTGGGCCTTATTACATAAAATTTAAATTAAATTGCTACCATGATACTGAGACTAATTTTAATAAAATGGAGTTAAAGTTCAATTTCTCCAACATGATATCTACGATTTCGCATATCGATTTCGCATTTTCTCCAATTTTATCAATTTTCTTATATACAAAATGGAAATCAAGATTAACTTTTATTTCTTTTTAACTCTGAAAATCAAACCAGTAGTCTCCGCGAAATTTTCAATTGAATAAAATAGTGCTAATCAGATGATACTAAGAAAACTTAAATATAAAGAGACCGTATCTCAGCAACCAGCAGTCCGATCAACAAAGTCATTAAATAAAGATTTTTTTTCAGCTTATCAAAAATATTATTTGCTTGGGGTAATTTTGTTTCACGCAGTTTTTTTGAAATTGCAAAGAAAAACATTTGAAAAAATACCTAAAAATGCCTTTAACATGTTTGAATGCATATTTGATGATGAACTATATTTAGCAATTCCTGGACCACTCCGATGCCATGATACCCATTTCCAGTTTGAGCTCAGTTTGCCATCAATGTATGATGCTCTGACAAACAAACATACAAGTCCCGATTAGATCCCGATAAGGTTATTGATATTCAAAATGAAGGTTTAACTTTGGTTTTTTGCTAACATCAGTATTCCTGCAAATTACATATTTTTTAACGATTTTTGTTGCACGTACTTTATAGATGTCCCAAAAAATTAAAATGAGTTTTTTTTTACATTTTCCCACTTCTCGGGATAAGCTCATACGACCCAGCTCCCCACGTCGAACGGAGTGCATCTGATTTGTGCCGAGATTCGAGTCCGATAAACGGTACATTCCGAAAATAGGTTTTCCATTTTGCGTTTCATTGGGTGTGCGATTATTTGTTGTTGTTGTGTGATTGATCGGGGTGTGTGTGCCGTTTTTTGTTTGCCCCCCTCTCTCCAAAACGGCTCGTCAAAGCTCGTCTTGTTCCGGCCCTGAAATCGGAGTCGACCCGGTAGTATCCGTCCGCAGCATCTTTCGGAAGTGCTTCATGTGTTGATTGAACACAGAGCTTTGATTAAACAAGCCTCACTTTCACTCAAGCACACAGCTCACGCCGAAAACACTTACTCAAGTGGATGTTATCCCTTCGGATTGGGACTGGCCAATTTTGAGATTAGAAACACATCTCGTTCGATTTTCAATTGCCGTCGAAATTGGGTGCACCCCACGATAATCGGTGGGTTTTGGTACTTTTGAGATGATTGTGATCACCACGGGATTTACAAGCTCACTCAAGACTGTTTAAATGAAAGTTTTGAGATACTTTTAAGATTTAAAGATAAAGTTTCTCAACATCACGTTCACGAATCAATGTTCAAACTTCTAATTTTAACTTTCAACTACCGAAGAAAAACCACTTTCCCTAACATGCCACAGAAGATGCGTAATTGCGTGCAAGTAACAGGAAAGAAAAAGTTTGTTTTCCTTTCCAAATGTCCCCATTTTGTGGCGAAGACATGTTTGAATTTGCATAATTACACCTGTTAGATAATTAAAGAAAAGTTGCTCTCCATATCGACCAGACGGACAGCAATTTCCAAAGTGGCAGCAGTACTGTCTGTCTACAACGCAACCAGGGGAAAGATCTACGCAGGTGAGATGGAAAACTGCCTCACATTGATTAAAGACCACCAGGTGATGGAAAAAGTAGTACAGTTGAGTACACGTGTGTGTAGCGGTTTCTTATCAAGTTTGTTGTGCTTATGGTTAGTGTTGGTGTTCAGGGGAAATCACAATACAATAAAGGTCAACGTTGAAAGCGTAAAAATGCTCAGTATCTTTGTGGATTATACAACAACATAAAATATTGATCAACGCATGCCTTTCAATAAGAGCATAAAAGATTTATTTAATGAACAGGAACTTTGTAGACACAATAGCTTTATCAAATAAAATAATTATTTTACATTTGATTGTCTATTTAAACCGCCCTACAATATTTTTTATTTCACTTAGGCCGTTGCAAATTTTTGCAAATAAGTTTATGTCCCTCGACTCTGACCAACGTCGAGGAGGGGGGGGGGGCAAAAAAAAAAGTATAAAAATTGAAATTACGAGCCATGGTTTCAACATTTTAATGAATAAGTGTTTTAAAATGCATTATTCACCTGTCCAGTTGTTTGCCATCATAAGTTTCCAAAATATCTAAGTAGGGGAAATATACCCATTTTAATCACTCTAAGCCGTTCGACCCATTCTCATCACTTTTCCGCTATTAAATCCGCCGTTTTCCGCTATTAAATCAACATTTTCGGATGTATCAACAATGGAGAGTTGCTTGCTCACTTTTATTTGAGCTATTTATTACTTTGGAACAGTCAAAAACACTTTATGAAAGCTGTAATTCATGATCAAAGTGCTAATAGGCCGAAAATAGAAATAGGCTGGAAAAGGGTATAGTTCCCCTATTGACAAAAAAAAATATTTTTTGCGAAAAATAAAATGTTTGCGGTGCTGTGCTTTGGAATTTCTTAAAAATTCAAAACATTTTTAAACAAGGCCAAACATGCTAAATATGATTATCAATGCAGAAAAATGCATTTTAGATTGTTTTCAGTTGATTGGACTTCTATTTTCATGGAAATTTTGAAGTTTTTTGGACAAATATTTTTTTTTGCCCCCTGAATTTTCAGACCAATTATGAAGGGGGGGGGGGGGTTCGACATAAACTTTGAAAAATATTTGCAACGGCCTTATTATCACCAAATTAAAAAAAATAATAATTTTACAAAAATGCCATCCTTGAAATTATACGGTAAAGTATTTTTAGCCAAGCCATGATTTTTTTTAACAAAAATAGGGATTTTTGGAAACTATCTAAAGTAACTCTTTAAAATCCAAAAATCAATTTTGAATGTCAAATAAAAAAATCAAATGGTACTTTTATTTATTTCTTTTTTATAAATTGCACCGTTGTCGAGTTAAAACCATTTTTATGTTAAAATTTTCAAAAAAAAATGTCTTTTTTTATTTGTTTGCTCTCTGAAAAAAATTTACAAGCTGAAAAAAATCTCCACAGTTTTGTTGTTTTGGGCATTGTAAATACGACCTTGGTTGCTGTGTTACGACCTTGAATTAAATATTTTTTTTAAAAGGTTGCGAAAATTTCACACGAGTTGCACATAGTAACTTGTGTGACGACGACATTTTGACATCAAGAATCGAATCAACAGTTTTAAATATATCATCGGTTCAGAATTTAGGGCCGAATGTATACTTTATTCGGCACTTTGAAAAACTTATGATTTGTAATTTCAATTCTTTGCTAGGCGTATCTCAGCAACCAACGGATAAAAAAATGCCAAAAAAAAGAGAATTTTCTCAGTCCGTATTTTTTTTTAATGGACGAAACAATTGTGCAATCAACCAAATCATCACAAAAGTACTTTTTGACGCAAAATAATATTTCAATAATTTAAAAAAAAAAAATTATTCGGTAAAGTTTCAATTTTTTCTAAAAATCTATTTTTTTGAAAATTTTGAAAACTCAACACGTAGCCTTAGGTATTCTGGACAAAATTCCTTAGTGTTTCTCTCAGCTTGCTATTTTTGCATATTGAATATTTCTGCGCACATAGGCAGTTAAGTTTTTCTAAAACAAGTCTTTGTGATAAAAAAATAGTTTAGTTGCTGATTTTCAATAGCATTTTTCTATAGAAAGTCCTCAAATGCTGATTTGTACTTGTATCTTGATTTTCTGATTAATTTTGTGATTTCGGCAAATTGTAGGTTATGAGAGGAGCTTTTTAGAATAAAAACGTTACTTAATCCACCCTTAGGTAGTTGGTGCCTTCCTCACATTTAGAGGGTAATGCTATCCAAAATAGATACACATGGGCGGACCTTTTAGTGTTCTATAAACTTGATTCATTATTCATACCATCAGATCGGGTAGTCAGATCTTCATAATTCAGGACATTTATGTGCTTATAACTTTTGATAGGGTTGTCAGATCTGCAATCTATTGAACTCGTTGGAAAGGTCTTTTGAGTACCTATCCAACGACAGGTCGCATGATAGATCGAGACAACGTTTTGTGCTTAAAACTTTTGATAGGTTTGTCAGATCTGCAATCTATTGAACTTATTAGAAAGGTCTTTTGATTACCTATCGAACGATAAGTCGCATGGTAGATCCGAACAACGTTTTCATCGATATATATGGGATCCGCCCTCTAACAAGTTAAAGTATAACACTTAAGTGCTTATAACTTTTGATTGGGTCGTCAGATCTTCAATCTTTTTAACTCGTTGAAAAGGTCTTTTGAATACATTCTTCCGGACTTTTGTTAAAATCGTTTTATTAGCATAACTTTTGAAGTACTTAACCAAACTTAACAATTTTTGATAGCGACTTAAGGGACCCCAAGACGGATCGAATGAAACCAAAACGGCCAACATCGGTTCAGCCAGTGCCGAGATAATCCAGTGCATTTTTTTATCAACATCACCGTCATTCGTTGAGGGGTCATACATATTTTTTTCATGATTCGATGATTCGAAGTTTCGATTACCCGAAGTGATTTTTTTCCGAGACCTTCGGATAATCGAGTTTTGCCTGTATATTTGAGATTACCATTCGTGATAAATCTCTCTTCAACCAAAACGTTCACCACAAACATTAAACACATGTTTACAACCAAAATATGATAAAACATGATATGTTAACACCTCGCACAACACTAAGTTGAGAGGGGGTGCTTAGTGGGTCAAGCTGAACAAACACCCCCTTAACATTGCGTAGCGATAAAAGACGGTGGTGATTGCGGGCGGAAAGGGTGGCAATTTCGAAACACTTTCATTCGGTGTGCGCTTTTTCCGGAGCATGAAAAATTGCGTCTGCTGAAAAGGAAAGTTTGCGCGCAGTGGATTATCGCGCGTGGCAGCACTACCGAAAATTAAGCGCTTTTTTTGGCATCAAGTTGTTGTACCGAGCAGCAGTGATTTAAACGGGCGATGGTCAGTGATTTTTTTTTCTTTGCTTTTCTCACCTTTTTTGATTTCATGATGATGAACTGTTTGGGAGGGTAAAATGATGCCAAATAACACGGTCCAGATTGTGGTGGCATTGATTTCGCAGCGCAAACAGCTATTAGATTGTGATGCTGGGTGGGTTTTTCTTTATATTTAAGGCAACTTTCCACCCCTCCGACAACAACCAGACAAAAAGTGCCTAAATTTTGGCGTGGCTGGCAGCAGCAGAGTAATGAGGAAATTTTGCAGAAAGTCGATTGAACTCTTCGAGTTTGTTCACTTAGGAAAGTGTTGCACTTTGTGATTATGACTGCCAATTTCATGTAAAAGGTAGTGTTGACACCTACGAGATGAGAGTTTGAAGTAACATCCGCAGAAACTTTCAAAAAAAGTCCTGAGATATGAATTGCAAGAAGGAGTTGATGGTCAATGTTTTATCTAATTAAAAAATATAAATCTGTCTAAATTATTTTGTCTCAAGATAAAATATTTCAACTATACATAAATTAAATTAAGGTAATCTGTATAATAGCCATTCTCCCCGATGATAACACAGCTGTTTCAACCTGTGTATTATTCAATCGGCACAAAATGGCCAATAATCAAGCTCTCCACACTCAATCTGCTTTGCTGGTTTGGCCAATTAGACAGGAATGATTCAATTTAAATGAACATTTGGAGGCTAATTTGATCAATTTGTTTAACAAGCAAAACAAATTTATTCACTCCATTATAATGATTGCCTGGGATGCATTCATTTGATGTGTTTTGAAGAGTCTCGTTGCAGAATCGAGAAAATACTAATCTTCTTACAGAATTACGCCTTAATAACCGTTCCCAAGTTAAAAAAGAATCGTATAAATTCTATTTAACTTCTCATGCAGAGCTCAACATAAATGCTCTTTCCGCAGAAAAATTTCCGTCATTTGCAGCGAATATTTATGAGAACTTCATGCCGCGCAAAAATAGCCCGGATAGTGTCATTTATAATATTCATAACTTGTGTAACCCTTCAGAAAAACGCAAATACCATAAGTCGAAGCAGCACCAGCAGCAGCAAAAAAATAAAGAACTAACAAAAAACCAGTAGACAGATCATATTGCATGTGTCCAGTCCTCGCGTGGACGTGGAAAAGCTGGGAGGAAAATAGTTCTGGAATCCCACTCAGTCACTGACACTGCCACACGTGTCTCTTCCCCTAAAAAAGCTCACTCCAACCGAGAGGGATCATATGGCACCACCACTGTGTGTCTGTGTGTCAGTGTGTGTGAGGGAAAATGGTTTTTCACTGGAAAACATATTTGCTTCGCGTCCATCATCCCCGTAACGGGTTGGTCAGTGGACATGTGTGGTATATTCGGTGTGTGCCCTTTTCCTGGAACTGGACTGCCGCGGACACTGCACGGGCAGAGAGTTCGGTCAGTGTTGGCAGGTAAAATGGTGAGGATGATGAATTCTTGGAATTTTTCCACTAAAATGTCATTGAAATTGGTTCGAACGCGAGTGCCGTGCAAAATTGGTGCAGAATTTTGTTGAGTTGGAATCGAAATCAAACACGTTTGAACGATTTAAAAAGCTGGTATTTGATTGTAAAATATGAATTCCCTGATTCAATCGGTTAGCGTTGAATGCAGTGATTCAGTTCGTTCTGTTGATTCCAGGAAAGCAAACAAGTAAGGCTTTGTTTTTTTTTTCAGTGCCATGTCAATCGAATTCCAATAAATGTGTGGTACATATTTCGAGGTAATTAATGGTTACAACTTGTTTGACGAAAATGAGAATATGGTTCCATCTTTTCAAACAGGATTCCTGTTTGTTTTTTTTTTTTTTTTTTTTGGGACAGGAATATTATGGTGTGACTTCCTGTTTCCTGTTACAATTTTTTCTTTGAGTTATTTGTTCCGGGTCCCTGTTTGAAAATCAGAGTTTTTTTTCTGGTTCTTGAAACTACGGAATTAAACCGTTAACGGTGCACATTAACCAGAGACAAATGCTCTGAGATTTTTGTCACAAACAATATCTTAATATCTTTAGGGAGCGGCCTGACTGGTTACGGTGTTCGCTTTGTAAGCGAATGATTCTGGGTTCGATTCCCATCTGCTCCCAACGAGAAAGTTAAGAACACACAAATTTAAAATGATGAATATGAACGAAAAATCAAAGTCGCTCGAGGCGGGGTTCGATCCTCCGTCCTTTGGATTGGTAAGCAAAAATGCTAACCACTAGGCCATGACGACTTGGTGAGCGTAGACTGGAATTAGGAATACTGTTACAGAGAGCGAGTTGTGGCGCTTATAACCACGGCAAATAGTGTCTAGGGCATTCGTGGAAATACAATGTCCCATCCCAGAGGGTCCCGGAGTACCAAACCTTCTTAGCATGGTGCTCCCAACGAATACAACCAAATCTCGGAGCGTATGGTGGTGTGTCCCCACGCTTCTTCCTCCCCTGTCGATTCAGAATTGTGTTGTTGTTCGAACACTCAGTGCTCAAACTCAACCCAATTACGAGTCATCTCTGCGATACGGCTTTACGCAGTAGGCCTGGCCGCTTTAACGCTTGTGATGTTTCAATGCATTCTAATGCAATGGCGCACTACAAATGTTAATAAATGACAATAAGAGTGCTAGGCGTCATCTAACCTAAGGCACTCTCCAGGATCCCTTCGAAAGATTGGCTGCGCTAGGGTCTGATTAGATTAGATTAGACAAACAATATCTTAATATCTTTAGAAAAACATGCACCTTGATTTTTTTAAAAATATTAAGACATGGTCGAATGGTTTTTTTTTCTCTTTGTAGAGTGGATCATAATCTATTATCGGGGGCCTTGGAGCAACTTTTTTTGATTTTTTTTATTGATTTTATAGGAGATTTCTTCGAAGAAAATAATAAACATTTATAGAAACTTGTTTATTTTTGTCAAATATTTCATCAATATGCAATGAAACACTCCAGAAAACATATTTTGTCAAAATTGGAACACCATCAAAAAGTTTCCAAACCTAACTTTCAAAGTTTTATAACTTTCTTTGAATTATCCCAATAGACTGCAGTAAAATAAAAACTGAAAAACAATAAAAAAGTTAAAAAAATGAATTTGCGAACCATGATTTCAACATTTGAATGAAAAAAGTGTTTTAAAATGCATGTTACACCTGTCCAGTAGTTTGCAATCAATAGTTTCAAAAATATCTAAGTATTGACGAAAATATTATTTTTTGCGGAAAAAACAAAATTTGCTATGCTGTGCATTGGAATTCCATAAAAAATCAGTTTTCAGTTGATTTGACTTATATTTTCATTAAAATTTTGAAGTTTTTTGACAAAATACCTTTTGCCCCTTGATTTTTCGGACCAATTTTGAAATGAGGGGGGGCGACATAAACTGTGAAAAATATTTGTAACGGCCTTACTGAGTAATTTCGCAATTTTTTTAAGCTTCAGAATTTCGAAATGCCGAAACCAAATGGACCAGAATTTCGACATCAAAAATGCATGGAAAAATTTTCATCTAAATAAAAAAGTTATTTCTTACTGATTGTGAAAACGAAGAAAAGGCAGAAATGCTTCTGACTTAAAATAGATTTATTGAAACTATGTTTCTTTTTTATAGATTTTTTATTCATCGATTTCACGCATCAAAAATGAGGCAATTTAGATTTTTTCAGCACGAGTCGTACATTTATCCAACGAGGTTCACCGAGTTGGATAAATACGACGAGTGCTGAAAACAAAAACCAAGTTTTGCAACGAGTTCCATGCAACATTTTTTGCAATTTCGAAAAACACCCATTGAGTGAAGTTATAAGTTGAATGTTAATGTATTTTGTCAATAAATCGTTTAAATAAAAAAAATTTAATAGTGTTACTTTTCGAAACAAGTGCTGAAAATTTCAACTTTTCAGCATTTATTTTGAAAAGTGTTACTTTTCGATTATGTTATTTTTGGTACAGAAAAGTAGGCTTTTTCATCTTTCAAAAATGACAGGAAAAGTAAGTCGTTTTACGATGGAATTGCAAAAATAAGTTTTTAAACATTTTGCAAACCTTTGGCAATAAAATTTTCCCCATTTTTTTTTTGTATTTTGATAAAAAAAACACCCAAAATCATGCATTATATTTGTGTTTTATTTACTATTTATTCTTGTAAGAGAGGGATTGTTATCCCTGAGGGCTGTAGAGCACTAACCAACAGTTTTTTTGTTTTTTTTTTTCATTGGTAATATTGTGTTTATAACTTATGTAAATAGTGAAATATCTTAAATTTTTGATGTTATCCTTTGCAAGAAAAATAATAGATTAACTGAAAGTATACGTTGTTTTATTAGCATTAGCATTAGCATTAGCATTTGGAGGACGCCCCACCACCGGAAGGCTCCACAACTCTTATCCCACTGTTTGGTCTGGTTGTGTTAGACCCTCATCCGGAACAATAATCCAACACGGGAGATACCATGTCTTCATCTTTTGATGAGTGTGTAATACTACCCAGGGCATAAGGGGGTCCAGGCCGGGTCCAAGCTATCCTCAGGGAAGGGGAGGATCGTTAGTAAACACCTATCTAAAGTGCGCAAGGACCCCTACGTCACCTTAGTGGTATAGATGTTTGTAGGGAGGTTTTGGACTCAATGTTAGTAGGAGAGGTAGAACCCTAGGATACACCTCGAAAGGCGTTGCGGGTTGGTTGTAACAGTATTCCTAATTCCAGTCTAGGCTCACCAAGTCGCCATGGCCTAGTGGTTAGCATTTTTGCTTACCAATCCAAAGGACGGGGGTTCGAACCCCGCCACAAGCAACTTTGATTTTTCGTTCATATTCAGCATTTCAAGTATTTCTATGTCCTTAACTTTCTCGATGGGAGCAGATGGGAATCGAACCCAGAACCATTCGCTTACAAAGCGAACACCGTAACCATTCAGCCACAGCCGCTCCTAGTATACGTTGTTTTATTTATGATGAATTTTGCATATTTAATTTAGTCGAAAACTATACAATGAAAAGCAAAAATATAATTTTATTATTTTAAGACCTGAATCAAGGAATTTAAAAAAAATACAAGCTCTTCCCAGCAAACTTCGTCCTGCCCTTTTTTGGTTACCTGACGTTTCTTGCTTGTTTGCTAATTCAGCCTCCTGTGATCAAAATTTGATTTTACGCAGCTTTTCCCATACAATCTGCAGATTCTGCAGGAATTGGTTCCAGAGTGGCCAAAGTTGTCACTTTTTGGCGTAAGAACCTTCCTTGGACTTTTAAGAACCCAACGCAACAAAAAGTACCTCGATACGACGCTCCGTATTGAACTGATTCGCGTTCGAACAAAACCATCGAAATTTTTTATGTATATAGATATAAAATTATTCAATGTTTAATACAAATTTCATTTTATGATGGTGAATCTCTTTTTAATAGTTAAGTAGTTTTCCAAAGCAATTTTTATACAAGAAAAGAAAATGATTAATAGAACTCATGATCATATGTGACATCAACTGTTCTCAATTTAAATTTTTATCAGCGGAATAAAATTAGATTTTTGAAAAAAAAATGGTTATATTTTTTTAAACAGAATGAAGCCTGAAAATCAGATTTAAGCATTTCATCACATAGGAGAATTCCTCCTATGTTTGAAAGTTTAAGAACTCGGTCCGAACTCTGTGTGCAATTTGCTCACTATTTAAACGAATAAGTTTTGAATGAAACTTGCTTGCTAACAATTCCCATTAAGCTTGATATGGGCTAAAAAAGCTTTTTAAAAGCTGTAATCGTCCTCCAAAGTGCTGATATGCCAACATTAGGTGCATGATGACTTACATGCCGTTCGGATAAGAAATTCCCATTGTTTTTTTTTATTTTTCGATGGTTTTTTCTTAATATGTATGCCTATATACTAACTCCCTAGTGGTTTGACACTGATTATCGGGGTCCTTATGCAACGTTTACACACACTACCAAACTATTGTTTTGTGGAACAAAATCGTGTCAATCTACCGGGGGTTTAGTGTACTCAAAAGAGTAACTTCAACATGAATTGGTGCAACTGATAAAAATGGGAGGAATCAAATTTTTGTCGATGTTTCAACTTGAAAAAAGTCAGATTTTTTGGCTGCACTGCTAGTTAATTTAAACTTCAGACTCATCGCGTTAAAAACCAACAACTCACCAGCAAATAAGTTACCAAAACTCCACCCTGAAACCCCCAAACCTAAACATTACACATGTCTGGACGGTGGCTAACTCGTTTTTCCATCCGCTTCAAATTTCCACCGAAAAGCTCCATAAAATATTCACAATTCTGTTTTATTCCCTCCATACTCTAACACACACATCCCATATGGGAAACTCACCATCGGTCTAATTGTGCTGGGACATCTGTAAAAGTCACTTCCTGCGGTCAGACTCTGCAGATACTTGTTCTTGTTGGTGCCGTAGATGGATTCCATGGTGGCTGCCGGGTTCGTCCTCTCTCTTTTTTTGCTTCCAAATACTTTTTTTCCGCCAAACAGTTCAACTTTCGGTTTTTGCTTCCTTCCGGCGCTCCCACTGCCCAAACTGCTGCTTCGGAAAGTGGTGAAAAACAGTTCAGCTTCCGGCTGAAAAATGACTCCCCCTCTCTCGCCTAGCTAGATCAAGTATGACGAATGTGTTCTGTGTGTTTTTTGCTGTATTCTATTTTTTTTAATTTTTTGCTATATTTTGCTCACTTTTCAAACCGGACTCACCGACCCCGTTTCGGGCGGTCCAAGCCAAATTTTCAAATCACACATTGCTCCCCTCGCGTTAAACTTTAAACTCGAACACTTCACTTTCACTAGGTTAAACTCTGATGAACTCGCGCAAAAACTGGGCAAAACTGAACAAAAAACAACCAAGCTTTTAGTGCACTCTTGCGGGCCGAACCACGTGGAGCGCCGGGGAGGTCCACATGTTCGATGATTTTTCACTTTTGTGCTGTACGCGCTTCCGAAGCGATTTTCCGTTTTCCACCCCACTTACTTCCACCTACTCCGTAATTAAATCCCTCGAGAGGTTGATAGCTCCAGGTGATGTAAAGATTTCGCTTTTCCAGCACTCGTCGTCTCCATAAAGCACGGTGTCTTGCGTGTCGGAAGCTGAAAATGAAAATCGAAGATAATACTATAATTACACGTTTTAAATTTAAATGGTCAGTGAGGTCTAGACAAAACTGAACTTAATTGAGGTTATGTATGATAGTTTTAGCGAAAACTTTCAACTGTTACTATTAAAAGTGAAAAGTGATTTTAAATATTTTTGCATTTTATTTAAGGTATAATTCGGGTTAACTTAAAACAATATCTTTTTAGTATACAGTATGGCCCATAAAAAAATACGACATTGTTATTTGGTGAAAATCGGGCCAGTTTTTACTATTTATGATGTACGTACACGAAGAAAAAAGAGTTCCCAAAATCGTGAACGTTCATGAAAATGGGAACCACGAACAAAGTGTTCAAATTTCATGGTACGTTTTTCAAAATCGATTTGAACACTTTGTTCGAGTTTCTCATTTTCATGAACGTTTGTTCACGATTTTGGGAAGTCTTTTTCTCCGTGTAGCATGTGTACATTTTAAATAGGTTTAAATCAAACCACCAATGCTAAGGGAATACCCTTAACATAAAAAAAGTTACAGCACATCGAAATTTAGAAATTTTCCAATTTTCTCCTCGCCCAGGCCATATAAAGAAAAAACATGCTTTTTTCATGTTGGTCGATCTGGAGAGCCTATTAGGATTTTTTATGGACTAAAGAGTAATCAGCCTTCAAGGTTACAATGACAATGAAACCAAATTTGTTCTAATTTTAAGCAGAATTGGAATATTTCTACAAATAAACCTCAATTTCAACATATTTAATTATACAAACCTAATGTCTTTTGGTAAAGAATCACGAACAGCAATATAATTCAGTTCCATTTTACGTTAATTAATTAATTTAAGTTCTTTTATGCAGAATAGGAAATTAGCTACCCTATAAACTATAAAAATATCATATCATTGCAGCAAAAGACTAAAGTTCACTGGTGCTGAACCAGCAATGAAAGAATTGAAAGGAACTAATCCAGTTAAAGTTGTAATAAATGACGAAAACGAAGTTGACTTTATAGCTGTCGGCCACCATTGTTAGTACAAACAACTAGTGTCTTCCTTTATCTACAAGGACTTCGCAGCCCTGGGCTCCTAAGTGTTTGAAAGTATGGCACGGAGCGACGGCGCCGAATACCCATATTTACACAAAGAATTTAAGAGCGCCCGCCGCGATGTGCAATTTTTGACCAGTACAAATGCATTTGAAAATTTTCAATCCGTTTAGTATTGCCCCGGTTAGTGATTATTTTTTCAATTCAAATGTATTGAAACCGTTCTAATAAAAATACAAAAATGCATTTAAGTAGTTTACAGATTTTTCAACTTTTAAAAGTATGAAAATTATTCGCATTCTAAGTAACAACATTATGTGAAATGTTGGGTTTTTGATATTGAAGCTAGTTTTTCATAAGTTTTGATGAATGTCGCAAGAGTTATTTCTAAACAAAGACGTTTTCAATCGGCAAAAAATAAATTTTTAAGGCTGTATCACAATTACCAGCAGTCCAATCAACAAAGTCAACAATGTAATTTTGTAAGAAATTTTGTTAGTCCAAATTTTAGTATGCTTTTTTCTCTAAAAATCACATTTTTTTATAAAATCATGCACCGTTTTCTAGTTGTAGCCATTTTAAGGTAAAAAAAATCAGAATATAGCAATTCCATGTCAAATAGGGAATCGGTTGTACCCGACCCTCTCCGATTTCAATGAAACTTTGTAGACATGTTATCCTACGCTTCTATAAGCCATTTTTGTGTATATGGAGCCAGTTACACTCGATAATGACATTTGAGAAGGGCGTAAGTGTTTTAAATATTTTTGTATTTCGTAATTTAAATATTGCTGTATCTCGAACCGTTGCATCGTATCAAAAAGTGGTCAAAGACAAACTTGTAGGAAATTTGACGGGCTTTCCGTAAAAAATACACTGAAAGAAAAAAACATTCCACTTTTATGAGATTTTTTGATTTTTAAGTTTAAAAGTCAAATTTGAAGGTGAGCCCACGACTTTTTTTCGTTCAAAATTTTTGTGAAAATAGCCTAAGATATTACAAAAAGACTCACGAAAAATGCAGGATGGAGCAACTCACCTAAAAAAATACAAAAATCATGTACTGAAAAAATAGGTTTTTTTTACCGGAAAGCTCGTCCAATTTCTAATAAGTTTGTTTTTTTACCACATTTCAATTGGATGTATGGGCTTACAGATATAAGCTAATTTACTATCCAGGTTACTATACTACACTGAAAAAAATATTATGTTTTCAGTTATGAGCAATGTAATTAGCTTATATCTGTAAGCCCATACATCCAATTGAAATGTGGTCAAAGACAAACTTATTGGAAATTGGACGAGCTTTCCGGCAAAAATATTTTCGAGACTGAAAAATCAAGTCGGTCATGTAGAAATTCCCAAAACCATCAAAAAACCTATTTTTTCAACATTTTCATTTTTAAAACCGCTGTAACTTCACAAGGATTGGACTTACGACAATGGTCAATATGGAGACTATTATGTAAAATTGTCTGGAGAATCGATTCCCGTATCAGGCTTTTGAAAATTTTGACGTTTAGAGCAATTTTCAAAAAAACTGTTTCAGTAAATGATTTTTGTATTTTTTTAGGTGAGTTGCTCCATCCTGCATTTTTCGTGAGTCTTTTTGTAACATCTTAGGCTATTTTCACAAAAACTTTGAACGAAAAAAAGTCGTGGGCTCACCTTCAAATTTGACTTTTAAACTTAAAAATCAAAAAATCTCATAAAAGTGGAATGTTTTTTTCTTTCAGTGTATTTTTTTTTCAGAAAGCCCGTCAAATTTCCTACAAAGTTTCATTGAAATCGGAGAGTGTCGAGAAAAAAGTACCTAAAAATTTCCTGTTTTGGGCTGGAATTGCTCTTACGCGAAGCTCCAAGGGGGTCAAAAATGTCGGAAATGCAACTTCATCCGGCTGTATCTCGGCAAAAACTCAACCGTTTTGGATTATTCTCGTTGCATTCGATCCGGAAGGATGTCAAGAATCACCTAAGACAAGGTAGATCCAAGGAGGGCCTCGTGGCGCGGTGGTTAGCGGCTTCGGCTGCCGATCCCTAAGTTGCTATGGGGCGCGGGTTCGATTCCCGCCTTATCCTCCTGGCCTTCTATCGGATGGGGAAGTAAAACGTCGGTCCATTTGCGTAAAAGAGGTTTTGTTAATTTAATCTAATCGGTTTTATCGGTGAAATCTGACGCAAATTTTAGAAGAAAGATAATGAAATTTTAGGTGGATAGGTCGACTAAGAGTCATAGAAGAAGATATAAAGGACGGAAAACTAAGTCAGCGAAGGGCCATTTGAGGAAGTATGTGTGTGTGATCAAGTCTTTTAGCCTTCTAATTTGGCTCTGTACAAGTACTGAGTGAAACACACAGTAAATGTACAGAGACAAATTATTCCTGCAGCGTCATCCATATGACTCCCGGCCGTCCGGGAGTCATATGGATGACGCTGCAGGAATAATTTGTCTCTGTACATTTACTGTGTGTTTCACTCAGTACTTGTACAGAGCCAAATTAGAAGGCTAAAAGACTTGATCACACACACATACTTCCTCAAATGGCCCTTCGCTGACTTAGTTTTCCGTCCTTTATATCTTCTTCTATGACTCTTAGTCGACCTATCCACCTAAAATTTCATTATCTTTCTTCTAAAATTTGCGTCAGATTTCACCGATAAAACCGATTAGATTAAATTAACATCAGTTCTCGGTGACCAAAACAATATGGGAACACGGAGAAAAAAGAGTTCCCAAAATCGTGAACAAGCGTTCATGAAAATGGGAACCTCGAACAAAGTGTTCAAATTCCATGGTACGATTTTGAAAAACGTACCATGAAATTTGAACACTTTGTTCGTGGTTCCCATTTTCATGAACGCTTGTTCACGATTTTGGGAACTCTTTTTTCTCCGTGAATAAAAAGAGGTTTTGGGTGACTCACCACACATAACCTTCGGACGCCTAGAAATGAGCAGAAACTTGCAACAGAGACCACAAAAGACCCGGGGGTCGTTAAAGTGGATTGCTTTGCTTTTTTTTAAGGTAGATCCAAAACAGATGCGTCTACCCTAAGTTACAATGAAATAGGCATTTCCAACTTTTTTTCCAAGGGTTCAAAGAGCCGGTGAAGTTGCATTTTCAACTTTTTTGACCCCGTTGGGGCTACAAGTGTTAAAAAAAAGCTTGAAATCAAATTTTAACATATTATAACAACATTCTTCATGTTTGAGTTAAATTCTTATAATTTCTATATTGATATTTTTAAATTGAAAAATGGTGCAAGAAAACAAAATTATTCATATCGTAAAATTGAGAAATTTATGAAAAAGCTTGGATTGTTTTCTAAAAATGTACAAAAAGACACTAAATTTAAATTTATTTCATTTTTAACTGTCTTTCTTTCAAACTGAGGTTTTTTTCTATTTTTTTAAATAAATAAGAAAGCAAAAACTGATGTATTTTTCCTGAACAACTTTTCAGTGATAAAGTGTTTTTTAAGCTTAAAAAAGCAAATTATTCATACAAAAAAAAGATCACTGCAAAGATTTTAAAAAATATTAAAAAATGTCTCAAAAAGAGTCAAGAAATTTCAGAGCAAAAAATTTGTTTTAAAATAAACTTTGAATTTTGAAGAATAACGAATTAAAAATGATTTAATATATTGTTTACACTTTTTTAATTTGGTAAGTAAAAAGTAACTCTAGCCCCGTTCTTGAGGAGAACACCAGTGAAGGGTATCGGGGCCGTCATTTACAAAGCGGAATCAGTGACAGTTTATCAATCAACTTAATGTTAACATGTTAAGGTTAATGTTAACATTCCATAGAGGAGCGGCCGTGGCTGACTGGTTACGGTGTTCGCTTTGTAAGCGAATGGTTCTGGGTTCGATTCCCATCTGCTCCCAACGAGAAAGTTAAGAACACAGAATTTTGAAATGATGAATATGAACGAAAAATCAAAGTCGCTCGAGGCGGGGTTCGATCCTCCGTCCTTTGGATTGGTAGGCAAAAATGCTAACCACTAGGCCATGACGACTTGGTGAGCGTGGACTGGAATTAGGAATACTGTTACAGAGAGCGAGTTGTGGCGCTTTAACCACGGCAAATAGTGTCCAGGGCATTCGTGGAAATACAATGTCCCATCCCAGAGGGTCCCGGAGTACCAAACCTTCTTAGCATGGTGCTCCCAACGAATACAACCAAAATCTCGGAGCGTATGGTGGTGTGTCCCCACGCTTCTTCCTCCCCTGTCGATTCAGAATTGTGTTGTTGTTCGAACACTCAGTGCTCAAACTCAACCCAATTACGAGTCATCTCTGCGATACGGCTTTACGCAGTAGGCCTGGCCGCTTTAACGCTTGTGATGTTTCAATGCATTCCGATGCAATGGCGCACTACAAATGTTAATAAATGACAAGAAGAGTGCTAGGCGTCATCTAACCTAAGGCACTCTCCAGGATCCCTTCGAAAGATTGGCTGCGCTAGGGTCTGATTAGATTAGATTAGATAAGGTTAATGTTAACATTCCATAGGTTGTCTTCCTAAGGTGTCTTGATAAGTTCCAGTTTGTGACGATACACTACCTTCCCTTTACTAAGCAATCGAATCCAGTAGAGAAAAGATCACCAGTTGTTTTGGTCCGAGCCGGAATTTGAACCCCGATCTACCACTTATGAGGCGGAAGCGTTTCCACTGGGCTTCGTGGCTCGGTCTTTTAAATTTGGTGTGTGATTAAAATAATTTTAAAATATTTGAATAAAGGTGCACAACAACGAAAAAAGTTTTTTTTTTTTCAAAGGATATTCGAATTCAAATTTCGTTTGAATAAATTTCATCATGTCTCATAGATTGTAGTGTTGAGGAAATTAAACTAAAAAAAAATGCAACGCCAACGAGCATTGAAATTTGAATGTTTTTTTTTTTTTTTCATAACACAATTATATCAAGGTATTTAGTTGCAGTCGTCAAAACAATAACTATACAATTTAAACAAACAAAAATTTTGTTTATCATTCTTTAAATAAAGATATATAGATCTTATTTGCAACACTACTTCTTTTATCTATTTACTTTAAAAGAAGCCAATCATAAAAAATTAAAAAAAATTGTTTACTTTATCAACTTTATTCAAATATTAGTTCCGGCCCACCACTGCTTCAAAAGATTCAGATTCAGATTAAGATACGATAGATCGATGTTCTCTTGTGATAAGCTTGCTGAGATTCCTATCTAGTTAGTTCAAGTGAGCATACAGGCGTCGAGATTTAAATCATGGTTGATCATAAATTTCCATGTTACTGAGGAACGCTTTTGATAAAATAAATAGAAAGCTTTTATGGGGCCATCCATAAACCACCTGGAAGCTGTGAGGGGGGGGGGAGGTAAGCTATTGTCCATACTCCATACAAAAAAAGATTTTTTTATGGACAATTGTCCACGAAGAAGGAGGAGGGAGGTTATGGATGGTCCCTATTACCAGCTTTCAAATTGCCACTTGCAACAAATGTACTTCTTCATACAGGTCTTTACAGATAAAGACTCCCCTCAAAAACTCCTTCACCACATGCTTTTTGTTGCAGAAAATAAACATTGCTAAGCATCTTCAATTTTCTGCCAACCTTTTTCAATTCCCCTTACTTTGCACACCACTCGAGCAGTTTTAGGTCAGCTCCCTTACAAAACGCTCCCCCTATTTTCTAGACCTCGAGCTCGTGCAACACCTTAAATGGAGGGCTTTTTTTCTCCCACAAACAATCTCACAAGTGTGTATTTGTGTGCGTGGTGCACCCAGTTATCGAATAGACTTGATGCACAATGTGGTACTTATAAAGTGTAGTCCCCAACTCATCCCCGGGGAAACTCCAGAAGGGAACAAAAAAAAACGCCGTTTGATGCCAAACATGCGCGGAAAGCTCACGCAAAATTGGATCACCCGAGCGTGAGCTTTTCTCCCCCTGCTTCTAATAAAAAGTAGTTCAAGATGGCTCGCTGTGCGATAAGTTGGCGGGAAAATATGGTCATGATGGGCCCGCGTGGAATATGATTTAATTAAGTACCAGAGCTTAGTTACAGAGTCAGGGCTGATGGAAATAAAAAAACGGAACAACTCGACAAAGGGAAGAAACGTTGTTGACGGACGAGGGGACAACATGACCAGCTGTGAAGATTGAGAGCATGTTGTGGTTGTAGTTGATGATCGAGTTTTAAGACCGGTGGAAAATGTGTCGCTAGCATTCCGTTGTTTGTTGTCTGTCTTGCAGTGTGGTCATTTGAGCCGGGCGAGTGTCTCGAGAAATGGGAATTGTTATCGCAATCAACGCCAACGTTCGTCAGCGCGGATGACCTCAATCGTGGGAAAATTTCGGACGTGGTTTGTCACTTTTACTTAACGGGAAACAGCCGGTTGAAGTTAGTTGTACTGGAAATGTGACGCTTCACGCCGTTGAGGTTCAGGTTTCTTTACTTAGGAAGGAAAAGTGATTTAGTCGAATGTTTACGACCTGCTCGGAGTGAGAATCATAATGAACGGGAATTTATTATGTGAAACAAATTTTTCCCGGAGAAAAGTGAAACTGCGCGGTTAACTTGTCGTGCCATTAGAAGAGGAGTTTAATGGTTATACTTTTACAGAAAGCGCGGGTGGAAGTATACTAAAAATAAAGAAAATCATATCAAACATAAATTTATAAATCTAATCTAATCTAATCTAATCAAACCCTAGCGCAGCCAATCTTTCGAAGGGATCCTGGAGAGTGCCTTAGGTTAGATGACGCCTAGCACTCTTCTTGTCATTTATTAACATTTGTACTGCCCACCATTGAAAAAACGGCTAATATCCACTTTTGGCAAAAACGAGATATTAGCACCAGGTGGTAGAGGACGTTCCAACGCATCTTCTGGACCTTGAATTTTACTGAAATAGTGTTTAGACTTGGCTGCCGATGCGAAAAACCAAACGGCTAATATGCCACTCTTATGGGAAATTGGCTTGACGGAGATTTTGTGGCAAACACTAAAACGCGTTTTTCTCGGAATACTTGATTTGGCATAATAGCCGAATTTTCAATTATGGGCAGTGTAGTGCGCCATTGCATTAGAATGCATTGAAACATCACAAGCGTTAAAGCGGCCAGGCCTACTGCGTAAAGCCGTATCGCAGAGATGACTCGTAATTGGGTTGAGTTTGAGCACAGAGTGTTCGAACAACAACACAATTCTGAATCGACAGGGGAGGAAGAAGCGTAGGGACACACCACCATACGCTCCGAGATTTGGTTGTATTCGTTGGAAGCACCATGCTAAGAAGGTTTGGTACTCCGGGACCCTCTGGGATGGGACATTGTATTTCCACGAATGCCCTGGACACTATTTGCCGTGGTTATAGCGCCACAACTCGCTCTCTGTAATAGTATTCCTAATTCCAGTCTTCGCTCACCAAGTCGTCATGGCCTAGTGGTTAGCATTTTTGCTTACCAACCCAAAGGACGGAGGATCGAACCCCGCCTCGAGCGACTTTGATTTTTCGTTGATATTCAACATTTCAAATTTCTGTGTTCTTAAATTTCTCGTTGGGAGCAGATGGGAATCGAACCCAGAACCATTCGCTTACAAAGCGAACACCGTAACCAGTCAGCCACGGCCGCTCCTCAATAACTATGGCGCCCTCCAAAGGTAAAAAAGTAAAACAGTTGCTTTTCTCCATACATTTTGATGATTTTTCCCATACAAACTTTAAGCGATTGGAGGGAGGAGTTCCCGTGATCAGAATGAGCTCAAATTTGGAATTTAGCCTAGTGATGGGTCAATCTTTGATTTCAGGGGGTAGCCCCAAAAAAGTCCGGATTTGGACCACCCTAATGTATGTGAATATTTAATAAAACATTTTGTTTATGCGAGAGTATAATAACATTTTATATATAAAAGCAAAATTAAAATTTTATACATATATAAAATAGGGTGGTGCAAATCCGGGCATACTCATGGCTACACCCTGGAATCAAGGATCGACCCATCATTGGGCTCCAAATTTGAGCTCATTCTGACCACGAAAACCCCTCCCTCTAAGCCCTTGAAGTTTGTTTCGCATTCGCATTCGCATGGAGATGGTGATCTTAGCGGGTTGCAGACTGGATTTCGTCATGTATGTGTGATAA
Organism: Culex quinquefasciatus; assembly: GCF_015732765.1. Lineage (NCBI taxonomy): Eukaryota > Metazoa > Arthropoda > Insecta > Diptera > Culicidae > Culex > Culex quinquefasciatus. Next base: position 133,704,871 of record NC_051862.1, on the reverse strand, counting down.
TTGTCCAGCCCAGGTTGCTTAGAAATTGATTAGAGGGAATTTAAACCAATTCTACCCAAACAGGACAGGTAGCACCATGAAAGCCATCCATTGCCGGCCGCTCCAATCTCGATATCAAACATAAATTTATAATATTAATAAAGTGTGATCAGGCAACAATTATCACGAAATTATTCATAAAAAATAGTGTAGGGTTAATAGAGTTATCTACGTGCGCATGTATTGCGTGTACGTACACGAAAAAGATTGAGGTTAAATTTTGTACCGGAAAGCAAAACAAATGGCGTGCTAGTGTGCTCTATACATACTACATACATTTAAGAAACATAAAAATTGAGCATGAGCATGAAAACACCCAAATTAATCCCCAGGCATGTGCAAATAACTCAAGAATAACACATCTTGATACAATTTAATAACTCACAATTCAAAACCTGTTAAACCAAGACCTCAACATGTTATTGAAATACCCAGATTAGCTGTTATAATAACTCAGATAATATCAGGAAAATCGTACTGCAAATAACTGACGTTGTAATTTTTTTTGCAATGAAATAAACCAATAACAAAAAAATCACAACAAAACATGATCGAAATAACAAAAAATATATTAGATTAAAATCAATATCAAACTTTGTTATGATAACACAATTTGTTATTCCTAAATCGACGCCACACAATTGACTAAGCGTCACCACAAATTGAACACTTAAGAAACTTGATAAGGTTTGCGAACAGAAACTTATATCAGGGAATTTTCCTTTTTAAATAGAATAACATTGACTTAAACGATTGCATAGCTTTAAAATATAATGTCATTTAGAAAATAATGTTTTGAAAAGAAATTAAAAAAATTAAAACTTATTGCATAACACCCGACATTTTTTTATCAGATTTTTTTAAATAAGCTATTGCACATTCGTATCATGATTTCATCAGCCTAAATATACAGTTGAGTTATTCTCCAAATAATGAGCATATTTTTGCAATTTTTTGGTTTATTTTATTTATTTGGATGAAACTTCTTTTCCTATGACCAAAAGAGCCATTTTGCATCATTAATTCGACCGTTTAATGTTGCCATTTATTCATACAGAAAGGCTGTAAAAATTAAAAAAAGACGAGAAAGAAGAGCTTTCTTCAGCAAAGTTGTAAATATTGCATAAAAAATAGTTAAACTCTCAAAAAAAAAAATCATTCATTATTCACAAAATCTCACATTATGTTTGCGCATGCAAAAGGTTCAGATTGTAGATTTGTATCAGTTCAGTTAGATCTAGTACTACAGAATAATTCTAAGCATCTTCAAATGAGTTCTTGGCATTTTTATAGAATTTCCCGCTAGAACTACCAGCTTTGGTCATAAGAATCTTCTCGAGAAGTGGCCATTGCTCCACGAGACACAGTACAGAACAGATCAGACAGAACAGAACCGTCCTGTTCTGAAATACAGTTCAATATGTAGAAAGTTACAGTTTTCTTGTTTAATTACCGTCCAGTACAGTTCAATAAACCAACAGAAACCAAGAGCAACAAAGTTTTGATTACAAATTACTGTGCACTAGCTAACCCGCGAGTTTCAGTTCTGTCCAGATCCGGTTATGCCACGAACCAAGCACCAGACGCTCTTATGTGCGTTAACATATTAGAAGACAAAAAAATCTTTTTTTTTTTCGAAAACAAAATAATTAATACTTTTCTTGATTCTATTTTTAAATGTAAAATCAAATTTGCACTAAAAAAGTTCTTCATAAATAAACATATTTTTTTGTTAAAGACGTAATCTTTCTTACCTGTAGAACTAAGCTTGACCATCTCTGAAAATATGTTTTCTGAAAGATAAGATCAGTTCTTGCGAAATAGCTTATTTCCAACTATTTCACTTTACAAAGCAACAATTACTGAGCTACTCAGATACAACTAACTAAGTTAGTTGAACTAAGTAACGTAAGCAACAATTTTAATGCCAGAAAATAGATAATAAGTGAAATTTTCTGATTTTTTTAATTAAAAAAGTGGTCATGATCTTTTAAATTATACCGATTATTCCGTATTTCATTAACGTATTTTAATAAGGAAGAATTTATATAATGGTTTTTCAATTACCCTGCTTTATGAAAAAAATAATTTAAAAATTAAAATTGTTCCAAAAGAAAAATAAACTAATCAGTAAAAAACAGTAGACAAATTTGGTCTCTGAAAAAAATTAAATCAAGTGCTTGTTATGTAAAATTTCAAATAATCCACATAAATTGTGATCGACTTATATATTTAAGAGCTAATATTCAACCATAACATTTCATCGTTTGTGTGCTAACTTGTGACACGTCTGCTGTAAAAAGATAAGACGTGCTACAAGATAACACACAACGACAATGTTTCAACCTTCCAAAATTTTAGCTATTTTTCACTATGTATCTGGGTTTATTTTTAAACATACCGATACGGGAATCAAACTCACGACATATGGATTAGAACCCATAGGTCAGGATTCCCAATGTGCAAATTAATTATTTAAAAAAAATCTGATTTTTCCATGCCAGACAGGAATCTAATCCATCGACTTCCATGTGTAAAATGTGTATTCGCAAATATCCGAATGAAAGAAAAAAATTCAGATAACAACTAAAATACCAGCATATCATCGTTAGTTGAGAGATCTTCTCTTGGAATCTATGACATTTCCCCGAAACCCACATTCCCGAAAGACATTTCCCCGAATGCCACATCTCCGAAAATACACTTTCCCGAAATGTCATTTGCCCGAAAATCATTTCCCTGAACAATCCATTTCCCCGAATGGCCACATCCCCGAATGGCGACTTCCCCTAAAAAACATTTTCCCGAATGGCCACTTCCCCTAGTTTTCCACATTCCTGAAAATCATTTCCCGAATGACCATATCCCCGAACGGACATTTCCCCGAACGCCACTTCCCCGAACCCGGTCAGGCGGGCATGTCCGTTGCCCGGAACCGCGCGCGGGACTATCCTTCCTTTTTGGCAATCACAACCATGGACCCCCCCCCCCAATAGTGTCCACGTGGTTTATAGATGGTCCCTAATTAAAGCTCGGGACCTCGGCAACCAAATTTAACCAAAGTTCAGGACATAGCACAGATTGGTCAACCAAACAAATCGTTTATTGTTCAAATTTATTGTTTTCATTGCGTGCTCTATTTTACGTTTATTCAAGGTCAAACATTGAAACGTGTTTTTCTCGGAACGTCAAAAAACGACAAACGACAAGATAGCAAGACAGCGTCGATTTGATACATGGATCTTTTCGCAAAAAATACATTTAGTTGAAAATCAAAATACAGTCCAGAATCCTTATCACATGGATACCGTTTTTGAAAATATTCCTTTGCTGATAATTACCCATACAAAAAAAAATCTTTTTTTATGGAACGTGGATGATCTCAATACCCCGTACTCTTTAAGTGTCCACGTGGTTTATAAATGGCCTTCTACGGTTATTTGTTTTTTTTTTCATATTTTATAAATTTTTATATCTAGGTTATCATTAGGGACAATTTAATTTTTGGGGTAGTAACCATTCGGGTATATATAAATTCGGGAAAACAACAGTTCGGTAAAATGGTCATTCAGGTAAATAACATTCGGGGATCTGGAATTTTCGGGTAAATGATTTTCGGGGACGTGGAATTTTCGGGAAATTGATTTTCGGGGAAGTGGCACTTTCGGGGATGTGGAATTTTCGGGGAAATGATTTTCGGGAATATGGGATTCGGGAAAGTGGTATTCGGGAAAGTGGGATTCGGGGATAAGGGATAAAACCCTTCTCTTGAAGTTAGAAGATCTGGCAACCCTGTCTTCAGTTATGCCCAATTAAGTGATATTTATGTTCATTTTTGAATCCGGATCTGACTTACCAGTATGAAAACCTTTGCAATAATCTGCTCCTTGGCAATGAGTTGAGATTTAAAAAAAGTTATTGATTTGTAAAAATCGTCTAGATTATACATATTTTTAAACACCTTGTCCTAACAAAGAATACAGGTCTTATTTTTTTATAAGAATTCATTTTCAATTGAAATTCATGCATATTTTTCAGAAAGCAAATCAGTTATGTTTTTATAATTATAATAAACACAAATAAGACAAACATGAGTCCGAAAATACGTTCTCCAATACAGAGAAGTAACAATTCCTGCGCACCATCTTCACCAATTGACCTAAAAAAGCAACAAAATCCAACAAAACCATCCAATTTCATACCCAAAACATGTACCCCGAATTCCACGCTGGCTGGCTCGTGCCCGTTTCTCGAGTGGCCATCATTACTCCGGCACAGTGTCCGCTATGAATTGCAAATAAACGTATAATATGCGCCACACTGAATGGCAGAAGAAACATCCATCGTCCATAGTCTGGGCTGTGTGGTTGAGGCTGACGAACGTGCCAACCAAGACGACGACGACGGTGGCCAACCGTTTTTCTCTTGACCTCATCTCCGCATAGGAAAAGTTTGCTGCCTCAAAAAGATGCTGTACACACTTATGAATAACTAACTCGAGATGCTTTCCCCCCTCAAGGCTTATGTTGCAGCATGTTCTGAAAGGAATGGATGCTGCATCGGTGAACTCTTCGAAGCAGGAAGTCTTCTTGATGTCAACCACCTCGATTAGATCTTCTAATAGAGTGGGAGTGGCTAGGGGAAAAGAAGCTCGCGAATATTCGTACTTCTAGCAGTTCTGTAGAGTCCTTCGAAGACGATCATGCACGACTTTGTCCCAGCTCTCGCGAAGAGTCTTAACTTTTGCATCGTTTCACCTGGATCCCACAGATAGAAGCCAGTCCATTCTTACAACCGTTCCTCTAAGACTTCGACCTCTTTTCCCTTCTTGCTCTTTAATGCCCGCGCGAATAGGCCTGATTTTCCAGTTATTCTTCGGGGTATTCCCCCCGCCCCCACCCTTTGGGTTGTGCAGGGTCTGGCTGGGCCCCCGATGGACCGTTTAAGGGCATTAAACGCAAGAAGACTGGCGTGGTGGCATCAGCGTTGCCAAGACAGGACTGGACTTCAGGGAACTCGTAGGTCGTTATTACGCGTCATCCATCACACGAAGACGTAACTGAAGTACAAATGTGCTCTTCAATAAGAATCATCAGGCATAGCGTTTATCATGAACTTTTCCATTTTTTTTTTATTATGAAAATATTTAGTGTATTTAATATCTATAAAAAAAGTTTGCTAGCCAAAACAATACCTTTAGAAAACGATTTCAAACAAATTTATGTTTGATGGTATCGCAATAAGATGATTTTTTCAAGCAAAAAAAAGATGGTAAAAATTTTCGGTATTCATTTAATTATATTAATATATTAATGAATTAATGTTCATAATTGATTTATTAATATTTTCTACAAAAATTCCATATTGTTTTGCGGAAGAACTTATAAAATCTAGAGTATTATTGCAAAACAAACAATATGCCATGGATTTCCTATGTACATATCACCTTTTAAAAGAGATAGCGAGGAATAACCCATTATATTTTGACAATTAATTTAAAATATGTTTTAAAACATAACATATAATTTAAAAAAAAATATTCCAGGTTTCTGATCTGATCTGATCAACCAGTTTTACAGAAAGAAATAATAGAACTCTTCCATTCGAGCAGTTTTTGCTTTTTTCTTCAATGTATTCCTTATGGGAGAACTATCATTTCTACCACTCGAATCTAATGCTCCATTGATAATAATGACCCATATTGAAATTATACGCAACTTTAAAGCATTAATGACTTCCATGGCAATCAATTCTATTTTTTGATGTTCACGATCGAAACCATTCTCTATAGTTTTTTGTCACAAACATAAAATGTCGAACAAATACTTGCCGATATTTTGTCATTTATTTGATTAAGGCTGAGGACAAGTTTTTTTATAACATTTCACACAATATTTTTTATAGATCGAATGTTAACAAAAAAAAAGTGAAACATGCAGTTCCTTTTTTTATTGTAAATTTCCAAAATGTAAATTCTACCAAAACAAAATTTTGGAATTGTATTTTTGATAGGTTTTCAATACACATACGAATTAAATTTCAAGTAAAAGATCAATTTAATAGGTCACATACAAACGTGCAGAAAAAAAAATCATGTTTCAGAAAACTACTTAAATCCACTTAAAAGATGGTTTCCAATTCAAAGTTTACAAATTTCACTTCGAAACTTAAACATTTTTAAAATAAACCGTAACTTGCTGAATCAAATCTTAATCTACTTGCTGCTGTTTTTGGTTATATTTTGGGTTTCTATGTAAAATTATCATTTAAACCGAAAATATGACCAAAAATCGATTTGTTGACAATTTGGCTCAATTCTGAGGGCAGATTCAGATTCAGCGGGCAAAATTACATGGAAAAACATATACCTGGAGAATTTTCGAATTTCGTTAGAGTGGTACCATATGGTTTTCCTTTGAAAATTAGACTTTTTCAAATGAAGATATTTTGAGTTTAAAGAAAAACACCCCTGAGATTTTTTCAGCGTTTGTAGTGCTGGATTTTTCTTTCAAATGCAACCTAGAGCTTAAAATTTGGCTTGCGCCATTTCGAGATATTTAGTTTTAAATTTGCATCTTTTTTACCTTAAATTGACTGTATTTTTTTACCCTTAAGTCCAAATTGGCATATCAAATAAGAAAAATGTTCGTTTTTTAGAGTTCTTAAAGTGCCCCGAACATCATTTTTATCTAAAACTTAACCCTGAATTACCACGTTCAAAAAACTGATTTTTGAAGGTTTGCTCAGATGCTTTCTATAAATTTGGTCGTAGAAGGCGTAGATTACGAGATAAAATGTTGGTGTCTTCGACAAAGTTGCATGAATTGGTAAGCCTAACAACTTTTTAGATGACGACAAAATTTTCAAAAATATTCCTGAAAGCAGACGTGCATCCGCTCTAACTCCTCTTTTAGAAGAACTTTTTTGGCATTTGGCGTAGATGATTCCCAGCATGTTGTGCCAGTGTTTAGAGTACACTAATTACGCTAATCTTTAAGGCTCCCGAAGACCCTGAGAGGCTATATCATAAACCAAGTGAGATATAGGGTAAGAACCGTTAAGTGCACTCAAAGAGCTTTTAAGACGTTCTTCTTGAGAGCTTATGAGAACAGTCACGTGAAAATATACCTGAAGTCGGTTTTTCCAATGAACCAATGTTTTCTAAACATTATTCATGCTAAAAAAAAGACGTTTTTAACTAGCAACAAGCATAACATTACTTTAAACTTAAATGCCAACCAGAACAAGCTGAGTGCCGTTAAGAAGAGCTCTTAGTGCCGATGCATGTCTGCCTGAAAGGTTAGATTTTCAAAATCACCCTAATCGTGAAGCACCCTAATTTTCAACCAAATCAAAAGTTGCCCCTTTCCATTTGCAACAATTCTTCTGAAGACACCAAAGCTCCAAAACTTCACCATTTTTCGGAAAATCCATTTTCCACTTTATTTTGCGTTCTGGACCACTGTGCAATTTTGCCAAAAATAATACAAGAAAGTTATACAATAAAAATACTTTTTTTATATGAAAATCAAATGTCTACAACAAAGATTTGCATGCTCTTGTCTCATCAGGGTGCAGAGATAGCCTTTGAAAAAAAAATAGAAAACTTGGGACCACCCTAGTATCGACAAAGCCAAAGACGTAGACAGAAAAAAAATTGCTTTGGCACCAATGCTGCTTAATGCTTCTCCGAAGCAGAAATATTGTTGTCACGCTAAATTCATTCTTCAGATGGACAAATAAAAAAAATACAATGAAAAGTCGATTTCCGAAATCTTAAAAAAAGATCTCTATAAATTATTACAGTTATACAAATGTAAAAAAAAATTGCCGTATTTCAATGAATTTACAAAAAAAAAAAAACTTTAAAAGTGCCTAAATTGATCTTGAACACAATAAATAATCGTTCAACAGTAAATTGTAAATAATTTACGACCAATTTCACATGTGTTGACATGAACATTTTAATTTAAGCAATTTTTACCATATTTTTAAAAGGGGAGACAAAAACTAGAAACCAAATTTGCATTGATGTGAAATAGCTTCAAGCATCCTTTAAGACAATTTCCCATTTACAAGTTGACCCAAAATTCAAAACCAACCTCTATAGGGCCATGTACTGGTATTAATTACATCCGACATGTTTTCTCAAAGCCTCACAACAAGCAATTTGTGATGAAAAATTAATGATTACCATGTACTTTTCGCTTGAGATCCCCCTAATTTTCCACAATAATCGAGCTTCAGATTTTCACCTCCTTGGCCAAACCCTTTTTTATCCAGCCAGAATTTCTGCAAACGACTCCGTCAAAAAGGGAGTAACTCCAGAAATATGCATAATACAACCCACGGTGGCTGCGGGTTTGCCTGCTATTGACTGATGGAAAAATGGTGGCGGAAACATTTTTTGTGCTAAAATTGGACCCGAAACAGGCGCCGTTCTCCAGAAGCGAACAGAGTACAACTTTTGACGAACCGGAGACCGCATTATTAACCACGAAATTAAATGTTGCAGCCTTCTTGTGGCTTTTTTTCCTAGTGAGAGGACAAATTGTTTGAAAAGTCCTGGGGAGTATTTTCAAATGGGTTAATAAATCAACAAACTTGATATTAATTACAGTTCAAAATTTACTTCTCCCGAAAATAAAGCTACTTTTCACATTGAAATTTGTCTTTTTCAAAGTTTATTCCTGAAATCGTCGGAAAACGGAAAAAGAATGTAAGAGAACATTTTGCTTCTTTGGTGTGGCGAAAAGTGGCAGCGCCAGACCGGAGGAAAAACAACCAGGAAAAGTTGATCAGGGCAGGTAAATTGAAGTTTGATTGCTTCCAGCCTATCCACAAAAGGGCAGAACCTGGGGGTTGACAAGAGGTGCCATGCTATTGTGTTGCAGCAAAGTTCCGGAAATGTTGGCAAAAAACAGCAAAAAGTTTGCCTTCGGGAAAACTGACCATCACAGGATGATGTTCCATTTTAGTGCGGTCTTCAGGAAGCAAAAGAAGCAAATTTCACCTGGACAACAGTAGTTCAAGTAGAATGAATTGAAAATGATTGAAATTTCAATTTTCAGAGCACATAGTTCCCATTTTCCATTAGAGTTCACCTGAAAGAAAAATCAACTCGTTGGGAGTTGACTCGAGGAAAAAACGAATTGAAAGGAAAATCTCCTACATTGCTGCTGTGCAGCACTGCAAAGTTCGAAATTTGAAATTCCAATTCCGAAAAGAAAGTAAAAACTTTCGGTCGTCATCGTGATTGCAGCGGAAAACGAATCGGAAGCGAGATTTTTTAAATGTTCCCAAACAGCAGAGAGGAAAAACACACCTGCGTGGTGCCATCATCATCTCTCGGTACTCGTGCCGCCACCGCCGCCATCGACAACTTGAGGTAAATACATGAAGCAAATTACATTAATCATTCCCACGCGAGAGCATACGCGTGCAGGCGCCTTTTCATTAAACTTGGCCGCGCAAGACGGTTTTGTGCGGGGAAATTTTCGGATGGTTTGTAACACTTTTACTTGCAGCACGTGTTCTGAGAAAGTGAGTTTAAAATTTCGCTTGAATGATTTAAAGTGTTTTAGTCGAAACGTGGATGTTGAAAATCATAATTAATGCAGTCGTTATCTATAAAACATGATTTTTCAAGTTGTATTTTTTTATTTAGATTGAACATTGTCCATACCTTCCCTATGCCCACTTAATCTCGCGGGCAATTTTGGATTTGCGGGCCGCATGTGAAACATAAATAAAAGTCTCAGAAATTTTGTAAAAAAAAATCTATATTTGAATAAACCTCATTTTCGCACAACATTTTCATTTAAATCAAATTTTGATATTAACACATCGTTATGGCTCTGAAAGGTACAATTCTCGGTTGGCCATTTGGCGGCCATGTGTGTTTTAGAAAATAAAAACATTCATATCTTGGTTCAGAATGTATCAACCAATAAGATTTTTTTTGTGTTTTTTGTAGAAGCATTTCAAATATCGTGATTATTTTTTCATTTCATTTTTCTATTTCTGGATCCTGAAATTAGACCCATCATTGAGAGTCATTTCTTTAAGAGTGAATGACACCATTTACGACTTTAACACATTTACACATACACTTTACCAAGATAGGGGAACTATACCCTTATTCAGCCTATTTCTATTATCGGCCTATTAGCACTTTGATCATAAATTACAGCTTCCATAAAGTGTTTTGGACTGTTGCAAAGTAATGAATAGCTCAAATAAAAGTGAGCAAGCAACTCTCCATTGTTGATACATCTGAAAATGTTGATTTAATAGCGGAAAACGACAAAAGTGATGAGAATTGGTCGAACTGCTTAGAGTGATTAAAATGGGTATATTTCCCCTAAATGATTCAAGATTTTAGGTACGTAATATTTGGTTTAGCTTACAAATATATTTTTTGGAATGAATTTTCTTTTTAGCCTTAAAAGTTTTGCTATCCTTTTCTTTTTTTATAATTTGATAGATTTTTTAAACTAACTTTATTTTTTACAATATCATCATGAAAATATATTTTTGCTGAATAATACCAAATATGTTGAATTGCAGAAAATGGCTGGTGTTAAACAAGAGCCAGCTTTATCTTTATTAAGAAACAGTAAAAGTTCAAAAAAACCTATTGTTACATTAACTTTTGTATTATAAAATATTTCATCATTTAAAAAGAAAACTAAACTCACAACTAACCAAATTATAATCAATTAAATGTTTGATATATTTGCACCAAATTTTAACTTTTCGTTACTATTTTACTATGTTTAGTTCACCGGAATACTAGTATAATTGTAAGGAAATATAATTTAATCATCATATTTTATATTTTTGTTCCGATAGTAAAATTGAGTTTGAAATTCTATGTCAAGCAAATAAAAAAATGAATCAATTCCAAACATTCGGTTGAAATCTACTGATAGCTGAACTGAAGCGATCTTTCTGCAAAATTTCAAAACCATGCTTGCCCAAATGTATACTTATTTCATTGAAAAAATGAAAAAGTTAAATTACAAGCCATGGATTAAAAAATGTTTTGAAACGCAATATACAATAAAACCGTTGTTAAAAAAAATATAAAAAAAAGTTTAAATGACAATTTTATTTTTGAAAAACAATTCGACGGTCTAACACTCCCATTTTTGCAAAAAAAAAAACAAAAACAAAAAATATGCCTCACATTGATATTTTAAATTTAAAAAAAAATGACTGCTAATTTTTTGAATCAAGGGGGCTACAGAAGCTTTGAAAAATATTTGCAAATGACAATGTACGGTAAAAGTCTGATTCGTCCCTTTCAAAGGCAAGTTAATTTCTTAAAAATTATTTACTCTTGTGATTTCAATAAATAATCTATAATCAGGGCTTCAACTTTGAGCGTCGTACATATTTTCAATTTGATTCAAATTTAAATTTGAAAACTTGCAGAAAGATCCAATGTGGTCAATCTTAATGTTTAAAACTGTTGGAAACATTTTCTTAACGATAAAATGCATCGTGGCATAAAATTTTAAGAAATAACTATTTGGAACACAAGTTTTTCAACTATAAAAACGAGTAACGTCTTATAATTTTTTTTACAAAAAGTGACAAAGCATTAAAGTACTTCCAAATGTTAGTGTTAAAATTTAATTGAAATTTACTTATTAACTTTTATAAATTATCATAAAATAAGAAACGTATTCATCATTTTTTCTGAAGAACTTTACCTGAAGATTTCTGAGTGGGTAGAATTGTATTATAATTTTAAAACCAAACCACGACACCCAACTTTCACCAGGTCGAATTCATTACTTTAAAGATCGAAAAGAGCAAGTTTTCGTCTACTTAAGAAACATATTATGTTCCACATATGTGATTCTACAAATGTTTAGTAAATTCAAGTGGTACTTGAAGTTCCCCACTGCAATGGTTATTTTTGTAACTTTGTATGGATCTTAACCTATACTAATAATGCTTGTTAACAAAACAAGAAAACCGAACTTTGCATAAAATAATAATTAAATCTCAAATTGTTATATCATAGTTAAAAATAAATAGTTTAAAATAAATTAAAATGAACAAATTAAAGGTTAAAGTTTATTTTACAACAAGTTTAGTTAACAAATAACCAAATAATACTTGATTAGTAGGGTGCTCCGAATATGGGACTTTCTTTCAAAACCTCGCTCCACAAGCTGAATATGGTTCCTTGACCTATTTTAGGACTCTGGGCCAAATATGAGCAAAATCGGTCATCATTTACCCATTGATACTCGGTATTGAAGTTTGTATGGGAAAAATCGAAAAAATGTATGGAAAACCCAAGTTTCTTACGCTTGGTCTGCACGGTGTGCTACTTCCATCCAAATATTCTCAAAAGTGAGATTCTTATTAAAAATTTAATGCTCTACAACTTTGTAGAACATACCAAAGCTCTAAAACTTGATCCTGAAAAGTTATTAGCGATTTAAAAAAGTTATTTTTGTATGAAAAACATTTTTTTCACCAATTTTAGGCTCGGGTATCAATGGGTTTTTTGTCCGAGCCACGTAGCCTAGTGGTAACGCTTCCGCCTCGTAAGCGGTAGATCGGGGTTCAAATCCCGGCTCGGACCAACACAACTGGTGATCTTTTCCCTTCTGGAATCGATTGCTAAGTAAAGGGAAGGTAGTGTATCGCCACAAACTGGACCTTATCACGACACCTTAGGGAGGCGACCTATGGAATGTTAACATTAACCTAAAACATGTTAACATTAGTTGAATGAAAAACTGCCACTGAATCCGCTTTGTAAATGCCGGCCCCGATACTCTTCACGGGTGTTCCCCTCAGGAACTGGGAAAGATTTACTTACTTATCAATGGGTTAATCTCATCCAATTTCGCTCAAAATTTACACAGATGCTGTCTGTCACGCTCAGAAAACAACACCTTTTAAAAAAATGGGTAGAGATAGTTTTGTCTAATTGTTTACCCTTCAATAAAATCGTGCTTTCTTAGCATTTATTATTTTTATTTTAGTAGTGGGCAAATACTGATTACACGGGTGGTAGAAAATTTGATTTATTGGACGAAATTAACCCCATCGTGCCTCTACCCTGGTATCATTTTAGGTTTTAAGTAGGCCATAAATGCCGATTTAGGTTGTATGAGGGTTTTCAGAACCATGAAAAACCTGTAAAAAAAATTTTTGATGACAAATTTATATTTCTTGTAATGTTATGGAAATCGTCATTAATCAATAATTATCAACTAGGGCATCAATGATTGTGTGTCGAAATTATATAAATTTCTATACATATTTTTTATTTGTATAAAACATATCCACCACTGGTTTTAAAAATCACAAGAATCGGCTCTTGATGATCCATTTTGTTACAGGTATTCAGATATTTCAGTATTTCTCATTCTCTCTATTTTCATTTCCTCAATAAATTTTAGTTGCATTGATTAAGTTATTTTCAGAATAAAATGCTTATGGTAATTGATTCGTTACGAATCGGTATAGAACCTCTTCCAATTCAATAGCTCATATTTTACCATTACCTCTTGCTTAAGGCTTCCACATCTTCCACGTATTACGCCACACTCGCCGCATAATAAACTTCCGTAATTGAGGGAATCTCACCCATAAACTCTGATTATCTCAAATTTGAATCCGCTAACGATATAAAACCTCTCCCCCGTTCGCTCTCTCTTCTCCATTGAAACTTGAACCTGCCTCTCCAAACTTGAACCGCATTCCAAATTGAAAATCGAACTTGTTAAACTAGAACCATCAAGTTGCCTCGCTCCAGCAACAACAACAACAACCTTCTTCACACCTGTTCCGTGGTGAGGCAGCCAACTTCTCTCTCTTCATTCACCGGAATTACTGCGCTGAGAGCTGCTTTCACTGCCTGTCTCTGCCAGTCGCGGGAGAGTCAAACAAAGTCGAAGAACTTCTTCAACCTGTTCTGCAGCGTTAATCGGCGTCGGCGGCGCTTCGGCCAGAAACTTGTTCGGCAATTACGACCTGCGCGGGCCTTCTTTCACTCTCTTTTGGGGCCCCGTTTCTCGTGGTTCTCGTAGGTTGTTCAGGGTGTTCTCGCTTGAGAAATTTTCATTTTTGTGTTTGCTTTTGCGATGGAGATTGAAAACATTTATTGGAATGCTAAAAATTAAACATCTTTGTCTTTATTTCTTGAGGTTAACAGTTGAAAACGATTGAAAAAAAACTTACAGACTATTTTAAATTTTGTTGAGTATATTGTAAAACTTCAAAATTTATAGTCCAGACTCAACCATGGAAATATTTAAATTTGAATAATATAATCACCTTTGGGAAGCAGTGCGTGGCCGAATGGTTACGCTGTCCGCTTTGTAAGCGGATGATTCTGGGTTCGATTCCCATCTGCTCCAACCTTCCATCGGATGAGGAAGTAAAATGTCGGTCCCGGCCTTGGCTGTTAGGCCGTTAAGTCATTCCAGGTGTAGGAGTCGTCTCCATGCCATAAGTACAAACAACACACCAAACCAAGCCTACTCCGGTGGAATCGCTGGCGGCGGTTGGACTCGCAATCCAAAGGTCGACAGTTCAAACACTGGGGTGGAAGGTTCTTTGGAGTAGAAAGAGGTTTGGGTGCTCTCCCCATTCAAGCCTTCGGACTCCTTGGTTCGAGCAGAAACTTGCAATAGAGACCACAAAAGACCCCGGGGTCGTTAATGTGGATGGTTTGATTTTTTTTTTTGAATCACCTTTGGCGGTGATAAAAGAATAATCATTCAATTTATAAGTTAATACGCAATCAACCATTCAAATTTGTCAATAATAGAGTCAATAACAAACAATGTTGTTGATTTCCTTTAAATACAATTTTCAAGTTTTCAAAAATATTGTCTTAACGTTTCCTTGTGTTCTTTTCCAATACAGTCCAGACTCGATTATCTAAAGTTACGATTATCCGAAGTTTCGATTATCCGAAGGTTTGTTTGGAACTTCGGATAATCAAATCACAAACAAAAAAAAGTTTTCTTATTTTTTAAATTTCCTAACTTTAACATCAAATTCGAGTTCTGCGACCCCGTTTTAGTCTAATTTGAATGGTTGATTGCCTTAAAAATTACCAAATCCAATTTTTAAGTGTTTCGTAACCGACTTTTGGCCGCAATGATTTAAAAATTCTCAATCACTTTAGAATAGTTTAGGGGCTCAACAATCAAAAATAAGACAAAGAAAACAATATTTTTTCATGATTCGATTATCCGAAGTGAAACTTTTCTGGGCCTTCGGATAATCGAGTCTGGACTGTATATGCAATTGAAATTATTTTGAAGTCCTTGTTAAAAAAAATATATATTTCGAATTCTAAGCATAATTTTCAAGGTCAGTATCATAAAATGCTTTGAGTATAATAACAGTTACTGTTAAAAAATTTCAAAAGCTATAATAATTTATAAACATTGTATGCTGAAGTTCCACGGCTTTTCACCATGATTATTTGAAAACTGAACAAAATCATCTGGAGCATAGTGAACAAATAAATCATTTTATAGTTTATGACAATAAGCTGGAACCAATGTGAAACTATTAGGAGAGCAAAGTTTCGCATTCAATAAAAATTATTATATCCTTATGGCCCATTTTAATGGTTTTTGATTATAAATTATAGATTTGCTTTATTTTATTTCAAGAAGATTTTGTTGTTCCATATGCATTGCAAATATGTTTGTTGTGTCTAGAACAATTATTTTTAAATGTTTCAAAGGAGGAATTATATGAATAACTAAAGGCAATTAAATACAAATTTTTAAGTGTCATAGAAAATTTAATCTTACCTGTTTTTTAACAAACCTGCTTTTTCACTGCATTTTAATAAAGTTAAAATTGTGTTTTTTTTCCAGAAAAAAAAACAAAAACTGATATTTATCAGACAAAATTTCGTTTTTTTGTAAGCGTCTTTTACAAAAAAAATAAATAAATTAGATTTATGTGAAGATTTAGACATCCTTCTACTTTAGTGTTCTCTGTAATTTGTAATGCTAAGAATTGAAATTAAGAAAAAAACAACCCAATTTCCCACAATTGTTTTAATTGTTATTTAGTTCTCTCGTCAAAAATAAATTTAAAAAAATCGGCCGGAAACTGAAGGAAACTGAAATTACGACATCGGCAAATCTAGTGAACGAGAATGACATTGACAACGTAATTGCAAAAAATATCTTTGAATTCACAGCAAAAAACAATAATTAAAAAAAAACAAAAAAAAAGTTCCTAAATGTCTTATTTGATTTTATTACCACATTTCAACACTTTTTTCGATGAATTGGATTATTATTTTATTTTTGGACAAATATGATGTTTTTATCAAAAATGATAAATAAAGTGTTTCAAAAAGGCCCAGTTTTGTACTTGTTATAATAATAAAATTATGCATTGTTATTTGTAGGAACTCAGCCTCAAAAACTCGTCAAAAAAGTTAAAACTTTATTTAGAGCTTTAAATTAAAATGAAGATCTCTTCATTGTATGAGTAATGCAACATTTTCAAATCTGAACTCTATGATTAATAATAAACAATTATATCCCATGAAGGCTGTAAAAACGAAAATAAATGTTATTGTCTGATGATAAATTTGGAATGTTAATGTTATTTGCATAGTTGCTAGAATTCTTTCAAATTGGACGATTTGATTTGATCTTTTCTGAACCCACAAAATGTATCGCCTTTGTTTGTTTTTTTTTTCTCGAACCTGATAAGAACAGCATTCTGTATGAAAGGGGTTTCTATGAAATTATGAATTCAATTTTGAATTTCCGTCCTTCGATAAAGAGGGAAAGTCTACAAAAAATCCATCGCATTTTTTTATATTTTTTTTTAGTTCTAATTAATATTTGAAATAAAAAAAAAATTAAAAGCATACTTCTAGAGACAATTTTGAATGTGCTCAGAAAATGTATTCTTTATAGAAAAAATACATGAACTATGAAAACTAAAACATTTTTTTTATGTGACAAGTGAGCACAACCCAAACGATTATTAATTGGGGAGGGGGGCTTCTCGAAGTATGTACTCCAAAAGTTCTTCCTCTCTGACGTATTCCCAATGAATTGTGCGAGGAAGCTCCAATGGATGATGTTTTTGTTATTTTGTTATTGCTGTAGATTCTTTAGCTCAGCTGGATACGAAGTACGCAAGCCCTGCGCCAAAAGGTACGGGTCTCAACACATTCCAGGTGAGTCGATAGCGGTCATACGGGGTTTGCGTTAAGGGGTGGGCAACCTCCCATGGCGGCCAACAGCGGGCGAGTGACCCCAATGACTGGATATGAATACCGCAAAAAATACTCCAACACCGGTATCGGCAATTTGAGGCGGGCGTGTGTGAGTGCGAGGTTCAGCAGCCTCTTCCCGATTCGATTCGGCTATCGATTTGACGTGTGTGTGTGTTGTTGAGTTTTGATTCCACACCCGGCGTTGATCGCGTAGACCCACATACGTGTGGAAAGATGAAATTGATTTGTTACCTCTAGTCGAACTAGAAAAAAATTGTAAATCTACGAATTACGATTTGCTTAATTGATGAGTAATTTTGGCGCCATGTGAGATATCTGGGGATCTACGTGGTTGAAGCTTGATTTCTAGGTCGCTGCCAAACTGTACAATCGCTAGAATGTTTGCGAGAGGCGTTGATGTGGTGAACTGAAAGTAGATCACGATCAGGTTTGTAGAAAAGGTCATTAGAGTTTTACGATGTGAGAGGAAAGCTGAGTATTTGTTATGGTCTAGTTCTGATAAGTCTATCGAGCTATACTGAAAAAATCATATATCTGATTTCAATACTTGATGCCACATTGTCAACATTGTTGGCATTTAATAAGCAAAGTGGAAAAAACGGCAATTCTTCTCCAAACAACTCGTGCCTCTTTCGCAATCAAAAGGATCAACAATCTCGTCGAGTGCAGTATTTGCTCAAGTGCAATGATTTTGCACCGTCTCTCGATAACTGCCAGCGACAGCCAGTTGCCGACGCCAGTCTCTCAACAGCGATGTCGCGACTAATCAAACTATTGCTTCTTGCTCAAGTCAGCCTTTCCACGTGCCTCGCAGCATGGGCTCCGTTGAATCCGGAGGAAACGCTTTACGTGTACACGAGCTGCTTCGACGAGTGGGCCCCCAAGGATGGCACTCAGCGAAAAGCCGTGGCCGAGACGTGGTTCAAAGCGTGGGACCTTAAGCCGGACAATCCCGGGACGCACTGTTTCGCCAAGTGCGTCCTCGAAGGAGTCGGGCTTTACGACGGGAAGACCAACACGATGGCGGTAATTGGTTGTAACTAGTTCTTTTCCAGCTGTGTTATTCAACATTATTTCAGGTGAGCCGGATTGTTGAGCAGCAAAAGGCTTTTGAGAAGTTTAACTCTTATGGGCCCAAAGAAGTTAGCGATTTGACAAGTGCTTTAAGTCCAATAAAACCTTCTCCAGATTGTGCCCAATTGTACAAAGCGTACACACCGGTATTTGAAAAGTTTAAAAAGACCATTCGTTCGTTGTACCATGGTCACAAGGAAGTTACGGAGAAAATCTACAAAAGTTTGGTATGACTTCAAAATACAAGCATTTTTCTGAAATTACCGCAATTCTAACTTTTCAGGGTTCAAATATCAAACAAAAAGATGAAACTTATGCAACATTTTGTGCGAAAAAGCACTTGGCTAAAGCAACGAAACTTCGCCATTGTAACATAAGACAGTTTTCCATGAACGTTAAACCTGATGACGATTTGAAAAAGTATATCGACTGCCTCTTCAAAGGATATCGCTACATTTCGACGGATGGAAATTTTTACGTAAGTGCCTTTCAAATTAATTTCAGAAAAGTCATATGATTTTTTGCAGGCACCAAAACTCCTCCATGATTTTCACAAAATTGGCAAAACTAAAAGTGACTCAAAAGTCGAAACTGTCCTAATGGGATGTAAAGACACCTCGGCCATCGGATATCACTACTGCCTGTTGGCCAGTAACGTGGAAGACGAGTACGGAAAAGCGCTACAATATCGCGAAATTCGATCAGGAAACTACAAATCGGTCATCGAAGGGGACAAGTACGACGAAAAGAAGGTGGAAAAGCAGTTTAAGGAAATTTTGGCGAAAGTTTGCCCCACCAAGGAGGAGATGCAAAAGATTATGAAGAATTTAGAGGGGAAAAAGGATGACTATTTAACGCTGGGAGGGGGAGAGATTTTAAAGTCGTGAAGCTACAGAAGACCATGACAGTTACAAATGTCGTGAGGTTTTTGCTACATCTCAGGCTTTTTTAACATTTAGGGGAAATATACCCATTTTAAGCCTAATAAGCGGTCGCGTTTGAATGATGCTGGCTAATCTGGAGCGTTCCTTGAAATATACTAAAACCAAGTACACCAACGAGTAGAGCAACTTTTCGTGAACATTTCTGTTTATTTCAACTTTTATTAAAAGTTATGCTATTCCTTTTACAAGCATTTAAAAAAATATTTCCCAAATGCATTCTAATCAGTCGAGTGCATTTGGCCACATCCATTTTCCTATTTTCAGCTTAGTACTTTTTTTTTCCAGCGCTCTTTTGGGTTCGCTTAGTGCTGCCAAAATTGATGAAATTTAAGCGAACACTCACGAAAAGTAGCATTAATAGAGAAAGTTTCCTGACATCACTGGCTCACACCAACAGGCTCTGCGGTGGTGTTGGTGGCCACCCTTTGTTCTTTATTTGCCTTTGCTTCTCGCTCGGTTTTTTTCAGCCTTCGATTGGAATGGGTAGTCAAAATCTAAACATCAAAAGACTTGGCGCGTTTGTTTTTTTGATGGCGCTTGCCAATTATTTACATGTTTCAGGATTATTTTTCAAGTGAGTGACTAACTAATGTGCAAAAGAACATGTTGCCGGTAGTTGGAAGCAATTTTATATCTTAAGCGCTTTGAAATCGTTAGAGCAAATGAAAAAATATTGATGGCGACACTAAAATGATGAGAAATGGTCTCGCAAAATAGAAATTATGATCAAAAGTGCATTAAATTTGATCTTTTTGGCCAGTAAATGGCATAAATTTGCCTGTTTACTTGAGACGGTGCTGTTGCTGGTATGTTTATAGCCTAAATAGTAATTTGTGCTTTAATCGAGCATCAAACTTTTCATATGACGAAGATAAGTGTTTGATTAGAAAGGGTATATTTCCCCTAATTGAACGAAAACAACATTTAAATTTTATTTTTAAACTTGAAAATTTTATGTAAGTGGCGTGTTTTTTTCTTACAGTGTATTTATTTCAGAAAGCCCGACAAACTTCCTACAAATTTGTCTTTGACCACTTTTTGATACGGTTTTAAAATACAGTAATATTTTTAATTTTATTAATTAAATTCGTTTTTTTTTAGAATAATCAAGTTACAATGAGTTCATTAAGGTACATAACAGAGTTTTGGAGTTCCTTTCAGCTGTGTGTTACATCGTTATTCAATCGAAAGTATTATTACTTATAAATATTAAATAGGAGGCAAGAGTAAGAAAAAGTTCAAAAAACTTACAGAAAAACAGTAATATTTGAATTACGATATTCTAAATATTTTTAAATAACTTTCGCATTTCTCAAATGGCATTGGCATCGAGTGAAATTCGCTCCGTAATATGGATAAATTTCAATCTGGTTTCAAATGATGGAAACCATTTTTAATATATATTTTATACTCTGGAATTCAACATTCTTTGAAATCATTGCTTATTGTTGCGTTTAATTGAAATATAAAAAAATAAATCGGCCCAAATTAATTATTCACAATGTTCGGCTCAACTTGATTATTTAAATCTCCCAATCAACGGAGATTTTAACTTGCAAGTTAAAAAGAGACCAAGCCAAGCTCTATTGACGCTTCTAACATTTTCACCAAATTTCGACCATAATCGGATTATCTACTCTTGAGCCCATAATGCGGCCACCGAGTGGTTGAAGCCCTACACCACCAGTAGCCCCACATGAAGCACCCCACTAATCACAACAACAGCCCATTAACGACGCTCGCTCTCTCTCTCTACCAATCGTCTGGTTCAGCTCAGTTTAGTCCAATCGAGATAAGCGTGGAAGGAGGCTGCAGCAGACTCCTGTACAAATTGAGAGTAAATTGAAAAATTCCCGCGCAAAACCGGTTCACCGGCGGTCGGTGCTGCTCCGGAGTCTTGGCCGGGACTTCACCGTCGTCGTCGCAGCCGTTGAACTGGATTTGTTTTGTGTTTGCCTCTTTTTATGCTCTTCAACACTTTTCTGCTGGCATCATGCTGGATGATGACGGGGTTGGTTGGAGTACATAGATATAGTTCGCTTCTCCTTTGAGGAGGATGATGATGATGGTTTGCATCGTTTTATGGGACGCCAAGCTGGGACTGTGCTGTTGGTCGGTTCCTAGGACCAGTCGGGTAACCCAAGTGGTTGTGCTATTTATAGACTTGGAGGGGATACTTTCTCTCCCCTGGACGAGACACTCGAGTCGGGGGTTTTGCTGATGGCTGGAACAATGTTTCAATTTATTGCTTTTTATCCGGTTTGGGTTTGATCAGTTGTCACTTCTGCCCGTCAATTGGAGGAGGTCAGCGAAAGTTGTAAATGATCGGGTTGTGATAGGATGTACAAATAAAAAGTTCATTCAATACATTCCTCATACTTGGTACGATTTAAAAAAATATATAAAAGGGTCATTCTCCGCCAATTCACACAATATTAATTTTGTCCTTAGAGGTAACTTTTGACCCTGATCACGAATCCGAGGTTCGTTTTTCGATATCTCGTGACGGAGGGGCGGTACGACCCCTTCCATTTTCGAACATTTGAAAAAGACGTGTTTTTCAATATTTTGCAGCCTGAAATGGTGATGGTTTGGAAATTTGGTGTCCAAGGAACTTTTATGTAAAATTGGACGCACAATTTGATGGCGTAATCAGAATATCGAAAAAAACCTATTTTTCATTGAAAAAATAAGAAATAAAAGGTTTTGCAAATTCTGGCATTTTTCGCTACTCAACTTAATATTTTTTTTTGGCTAGTGTCATTTTAATTTCAATTTGTCTATATCAGAACAAAAGAAAAAAAATGTTTACATTTGCTGATAAAAGCACGCATTTTTATGTTAAGAAAATGTTTTTTTATTGATTGTTTATATAAAATATCATTTCAAGCATTAATTTTGATGATTCAGTTAAGTACAATAAACTATAAATTTTACATTGTACATTATTACGGTTTCAGCAACTTTGATACTTTTACTTTTACACAAAAGTAGTTAGTGCGTCCATCCCGGGAATTGCTGGATTTTTTTCAAAACCGGGAATTCCCGAATCAAAGATTTTTTAAAAAAAAATTATGTCCCGGGAACTATCGAAATTGAAAAAAAAATCAAATTTTGGTCTGGAAATTCTGATTTTGTTGTGGAAATAGATGAACAGTTGTATACAAAGTAAAAAAAAAAACAGATCAGATCCGCAAAATGCCTAGCGCTAACAAAATTTTCAAATTAAAAGATTTCGGTTAAAACAGCGACAGAACATAAGTACAACGATTTCCAAATGTATTGCTCTAAAATCTTCTGTACCAATTCAGACTGCAGTCCAGATTAAACCCAGTTGGTAGTAGCCCAGTCTAGCAGAACTAGCTATGCTAGAATATTTCATGACTGGGAGTGAATTTAATATAATTTGTTGTCTTCTTTTTTGTTTTATTTACATTTTGAAAGAACTTTTGAAGCTTTTCTAGTTCTGTCACATAAAAAATAAAAAATAAATATTCATAACAGACTTATTTAACTATAATCACATTAGATTAGAAATTGTGTTGCAATTAAAATTCAGAGCACAACAAAGAACAAAAAATCATTTGAGCTATCTAGAAACTTTTATCCTTGTTTAGTTTGAAGTGTAGATTATCACTTATTATTAGTATTGAGCAAAGTAGATTATTTTAAGCTTAAAAAAATAAACAAATAAAATGAAAACATAGATTTTATGACTGTTTCAAAAATTTCCAGGGATCCCGGGATTTAAATATATTGGTTTCCCTGGAAATTCAAAACCCGGGAAAATTGGACGCAATTAAAGCAATTATTTTTATGCTCATGATTGGAAAAATATGCAATTAAGTTGGTTAAAACTATAGCGTCTAAATTCACTGGAATTTCCGGGATTTCCCGGTAAAAAATATTTCCCGATTCCCGGAAAATTTGTAAATTTCCCGAGAATTCCCTAGATTTAAACAGAATACCTTTTCCTATCTTCTTGGCACAATTTTTGACATTTACAGCGAATAATAATGAAAACTCAACTTTATTTTATTGAATTCAATTTACTGTTGTTATTGAACTTATTTGAGCTACCAAGGGCGTAAGAGGTTTAAATATGAACCACTAAATTGCTATTTTTGGTATGAAAATTATTTTAACCGAAGACTATTTTGGCAGAATCATTAAAAATATAAAAAAAAACTTCGTATTGTATAAAATGCAAAAATATTTCAAAATCTCGTTCCAAACATTTAAAAACTTTGAGTTGTAATTTCAGAAAAATGGGAATTCCCGGGAAATTTGTTGAAAATTTTCCGTTTCTCGGGAATTTTGTAACGCCGGGAAATTGGACGCTCTAGGTCAGGCCTGCCCAACGTCCGGCCCGCGACGGCTTTTGAAAATAGTTCTATGACCGGCCCTTAAGGCTGTTCATGAAATATTTAATAAATAAATTGATTGTCTGAATTTAAATAAAAAAGTAAGCTTGAGATCAAATTTTAACATATTGTAACAACATTCTTCATGTTTGAATGTTAATCTTATAATTTCTATATTGATATTTTTAAACTGCAAAATGGTGCAAGAAAACAAAATTAATCATTTCGTAAAATTGTGAAATTTATGAAAAATTAGGATTGTTGTCTAAAAATGTACAAAATGACTCTAAATTTAAATTTCTATCAGTTTTAACTGTGTTTACTTCACATTGAAGTTTTTTTTTCTATTTTCATTTTTTTATAAATAACTAAGCAAAAACTAATGTATTTTTCCTTTAAAAAAAAAGCTAAAAAAAAGCAAATAATTCGTACTGATTTCTGCAAATATTTTAAAAATATTAAATTTATCAAAATGAGTCAAAAAATTAGGGAGCAAAATATATTTTTCCATAAAATTTGAATTTCGAAGAATAACGAATTGAAACTGATTCAATATATATTTCTTACAATTTTAAATTTTCTGAGTTTAAAATCATAATTTTTTTTTTTTTTAATATTTTAATAAAGGTGTACAACAAGGTTTTTTTTGTAAAAGATATTCGAATCCAAATTTCGTTTGAATAAATTTTATCATGTTTCTTTGTTTTTTTTATATTGTATTGTTGAGGAAATTAAACTTAAAAAAATAGCAACAACCATTAAATGTTCTTTATAAATTATATCGAGTTATTTGATTGCAATTGCCAAAACAATAACTATACAATTTTAAACAAACAAGAAATATGTCAGATGAACACATTTTTGAAAGTTACCTTTGTGTTTTAATCTTAAAATCAAGATATACTTTTTACTTTTTTCAACTTTTATCAAATATTAGTTCCGGCCCGCCACTGCTTCAGAAAAATCAGATATGGACATATGGCCCACAGGGCCAAAAGGTTGGGCACCCCTGCACTAGGTTAAAACAAGCATTCATTGTATGATTAAGAAAAATGTTGCTCAAATAAAATAATCTTCATTTCTAGGTTAAATTATTAAAAAAGTTAGAACTTTCGTCGTCCTATATTGGACCGCCTTAATTTTGCTCAAAATTCCTGGTGTTATTTCAGTAAAGTTCCTTAAATTTGCATGATTTGGACTCACGTGATTCAGCACTGTAGTGAAATAATCAGTCAAAAAATAATTGCATGGCTAATTCAATCATAAAATTTGCTGTTTTGTTGTGAAAATGCTAGTGGCCATGGCTGATTTCAGATGTCGAACTAAAAACACTTATTTTGACATAAATAACTTTTAAATGTCACGCAAATAAAAAATATGTAGCCTAATTTCTCCATGAAATTGTGATTTTATTGTATTTTTCATCAAAACACCTTCAAAGGGTCCACTATAGGAAAGGGGTCCACTAATGGATAACATACCCTTAATATTTTGAACTTATTTAAAATAGTTTTTTTTTTTTTGTGCTGAATGCACAATCTTACAAAAAATGGTAAGACCTTAATATTTTGTCCATAAACGGATTTGCGTATGGGTCATTGCAGGTCAACTGAGAAAATTGAGATAAGCATATATTATTAGGTAAAATTGTCTGGGGAACACGATGGTGGTCAATTAATAAATATATAATATAATGTAATGGGTGAAAATCACGTTTTAAACCATAAACTGCAATTAAAAATTTCTGTTAACTATCCATAGATGAACGTTTCCCCAATTTGGAGAAAAAAAATCGGTGTAGGTCGAGTCCAAAAGTGTACCCAGTTGACCTGGAATAACCCATATTTAATTGCATTTATTCACAAAAATGTTTAAAAGATTGTTGTCATTCTTTTTCTCCTTTTTTCACAAATTATGATTTATTCCACCTTTCGGCTGGCAAAATATTGCCAACCATGCAATATTGATGTGCACGTTCGCAACAAAACATGTTTGCAAAAAGTGCAAAAAAGAATAAACTTGGCCGCAGTCACATGCCTTCCTTTGGGGGGAATGTCACACGAATGCATTTTCGCTTTCCACATACACACACGCGAGAAGCGCAGCACATTTCCACGTCACTGACTGCTGATAGGAAACCGGTGACTGCAACTGGCAACAAGGTTTTCCTTTTTCCCCTGGGAGGATGGTACGCTTTCAGCGGTAAGTCAACTGTAGTTACTGAAAATTGAGCTTGCTCGAATTGTTGGAGGGGGTGGGGGGGAAGTTGCAAAAGTCAAGCCGTATCCTTTTGGGATTTTTCTCATCGGGGCTCTTTTTTGTCATTTCACCACAGAAAAAAAAAACTCGTGCAAATCCACGTCTCGGTAGTGCTCCACCACCCCGAAATGGGACAACTTTCACGGATATTGCATATTTCATAATAGAGCGAGCGAGGGCCACTAACAGCAACAGACATCCAGGCAGGGGGGGAAAACAACAGTTTCCACTTGTTTCAACCGTTATCACAGCCCAGCAGCATTCAAAAAAAGTGTTAAGGTGAGGGGGTGGAAGGAGGGTTGCTCTCTCAGTCACGCTGAATGATTGATAAGGCTACTTTTATCTGGGTAAAATGCTTGAGCGCCTTCGAGTCCGTCCTCGTCGTCTTCTGGCGTTGGGAAGAATGAGTGTTGGAAAAACAATCGTTTTCCATTGTTTCTCCAAGGTTTTTTTTTTGTTTGGTGCCTGAAGAGCTGACGGGGAAAACATTTGCATAGTTGTCGAGTGTCAGTTTCAATCTCGACTCGGTTGTAAGCTGCTCGATTTCTTGATACGTGCTAAACTTTGTTTGTAAATGCTGCTGACAGCAAATTGCATATTGATGAGTTTTAAGATTTCCGGATCGGAGACAGCTTGATACAATATTGCAAAATTGATGATGCGATGGTGTGTGGTTTTATATAGTGCAAAAAGCAAAAGCTGTCCCTTCTGATAGTTTTCATTCTATGCAAACACAAAATCAATAAAGATGAAGCAACGAAATATAAAAATAAATATAATTGGTTAGGATAGATTTATAGGAGTTTTTGAACCAATTTTTGATCAACTCATGTGAAAAAAAGGAGTTGACATTAAAATTATTGGTGACTATTGCCAGTACCATCAGGTAGACGCCTTAAAGAAAATGACACCGCAACAGAGTAACCAAGAGATACACAGGTTTGCATTTGATTATACATAAAATTTTGAATAAAACCATGGTATTAACATTTGAATAAAAAAAGGTTTAAAATGCATTTTATACCTGTCCAGTTTTTAAATTGTGTAAGCAATGATGATTTTTTTTTTTGCGACAAATATTTTTTTTGCAAACACATGGGGTGAATTGGGACAGCTGTTTAAGCCTCGTTACTGTACAATATTTGGATATTGTTGATTGGTTTCGAATAGAAAAGACACAGATTAACAAAAGTAGTACATCGATTGCCGAACTGCAAGCTTTCAAGTGCTCTAAAACCTGCTGTCCCTATTCAGACTGTTGTCCCAATTCGCCTGTACATTTGAATTTCACAAAAAAAAAAGAAAAAAATAAACAAATAATTTTTAATCGATCCCAAACATACTAAACATGACTTTAAACAATAGAAAATGCCATTAAAATCATGAAGTTTTTGGAAAAAAAAAACAAGGAGGAGGAAATAATTTCTTGAAAAATATTTGCAACGGCCTAACATAGCCCTCTACAACCCAACCCAGCATTCAGACGGGCTTCGATTTAAAAAAAATCGCAAAAATTCAATTTTTCCACCGAATTTTTGATCTTTAAAATGCATTGAAAAGAAGCACTCTTGAAATTTTAGAAAATTTTAAGGTTGGAAGTTTTACTTGTTTTATGTGACTTTACCAATGTTTTTAAAAATGACATTTTAAGGGGTCAACTTTGGCTGTGATTTCCAATATTTTAAGTAAAATGAAGTATGCAGTAATTTTTGTAGTGTTCCAGACTATGCCTCTACGCATTTTTTTACAATTTAAATGACAATGGTGCCATTTTAGAGCAGAAAATGTAAACAACATGCCAAAAATTTAAAAAGTGACTGTAAAAACATGAAAAAATTAGAAAGGCAAAATGTAATGATAGAAGGTGGTAGAATAGGCCAAATACTACCGAAAACAAACATAAACTAAACAAGAGAAATGCAAATTAAAATACATGAAACAAGAAAAACATAAAACAAGAGAAGTCAAGTTTTTCGTTATACAAAAGTTGCTTTAAATGACCTCCTAAACACGGAAAAATGAGATTTTTTTTAAAAAAAAGTGGGCATTAGAGGGTTAAGAAAGAATTAAACATAAATTAAGCTTATGGGGTTACATACATGAGTTACGGAAATTGCTTTCCGCATAATTGATCGACGCCACCAACATCGTCAGCACAGCCGACAACAGTAACCCAAACTGCGAACAAAGCTAAACTTCGTTTACCTCGCCGCGATTAAAGCAAGTAGCTCGATTAATGCTCAGTAAGCAAAACCTCAGTACCTCGTGTGTGAGGCTCTGGGGGACTTTTCGATCACAATAAAATCAGAACATTTTGGACATTCTAACTAACCACATCGGTGTTATTAATTTGGCGAAATATCTCCCCTTCTACAATGGACGTTTTATAACTCATGTAAATCAGCTCAAATGTCTAAGATTGGTATGAGTACAAACTTAATTTTTTTTTAATCTGTTTTCAGTATATTTTTTCATCTCCTTACCAAATAAATTTGAAAAACATTGGTCAAAATATGACAAGGAGGACAGGGGGATCCATGAGATTGTGTCGTCGCGCTAAAGATTTATTAATTTTATTTTTTCAGATTGTGACATTGATTAAGAAAACCAGTTATAAATAATGCGTTTCCATAACTTTTTCAGGAAATACACAGTAAACTTATTTAAAGTCTGCCAAGAATTGCACAACCAACGACACTTCGTCAGCTGTGTGCTATCTTGTGACATAGACCATTTTGGTCGAAAATGAGTTAATGATGATGTTTTGCTATACTTAGCAAACACTACAAGATGCTTCAACCCGATTTTGGAAACTCGCTTCCGTTTCCCGGATATCGCAATACACACTTGTGACATAGACCAATTTATCATCAAAATGATCGTGCACACTTGTGACACGTCATACATGTTGTTGGAAAATGTGGAAAATTTGTCTTGTTTTTCACAAATTTATGTTGATACACACTTTCTAAAAGCAATGCAATCTTTTGTTTTTGAAAATATACTGATTAAGTCGGTTAAACTATTAATTTAAGTCTATTTTAGTTTGTATGGGAATTCTATGCACACTTGTGACACGTAGTACAATTTTACTTTCAAAACACACTTGTGACACGTGCTTTTCAGATTTTTGATTACATAATTTACTGTAAATTTTGACTGGTGTAACCAAACCAGTTGAAACTTGGGGCATTTGTTAAGCGATAGTATACGAACCGATTGCTTCAAAAGGTTTGGCTATACCATTCATAGTTTTGAAAATATTTATCATCAAACTTTAAAAATCGATTTTCTCGAATAGTACTAAATGGTCGTTGTCACAAGATAGCACACAGCTGACGACTTGTCAACCAAAGTTCAGATGTTTTTGAATGAAAACCAGATAATTTTTCAGAGTTTCATTCATTTATTTATCCGATCGGTTCTGCTAAAAATAGTGGAGCTAGGCTACCAAGGATACCACTTATACTGAAGATCAAATATTAAAAAAATATGCCTAAAGTATTTTTTTTACAAAACGTATTACTCAGTTCTTTCTGTTGTAATGTTTTAAACTAGGCCGTTGCAAATATTTTACAAAGTTTATGTTGCTCCTTTACAAATCAAGCCGAAAAATCAAAATGCAAAAAAAAATTGAAGGCATCAAAATTAGAATGGAAGTTTAGTCTAATCAACTGAAAACAATTCGAAATGCATTTTCCTGCATTGCACAGTAGGCAAAAACGGGTGAAAAAACGGATCTTTTGATGCCGTCAGTTTCTGCCTGTCAAAAAAAATTACGAGGAATCGATTGGTGGTACTCTCATTAGCGCCAAATGACGGTAAGTGGTCCATTTTACCCCATTTTGCCTTTTTTAGGGTGTTTTTCTCGAATATCTTCAACTGCCGTAGTTTGTCGCACTTCAAAAGTATCTTATTTTATGTAAAAAATCACGAGAAATCGATTGGTGACACTTCCTTTGGTGTCAAATGACGGCAAGGGCCAATTTCGCCCCATTTTACCCATTTCTAATGTGTTTTTTGTAAATACCTTGAAATTACATTATTTCATACAGTTTCAACGTATATTATTTTATGTAGAAAATCACGAGGAATCGATTGGTGGCGTTCTCATAAGCGTCAATTGACGGCAAAGGCTCCTTTTGCCCCATTTAACCCATTTTATGTATTTTCTTTAATATCTTGAATTGCCTTCGTTTTCCAAACTATAAATAAATGTTATTTTATGCAGAAAATCACGAGGAATCGCTTGAGAACACTCTGAATTGCGGCAAATGGCAACAAGGGCCCATTTTACCCCATTTACTCCATCTTGAGATGTTTTTCGTGAATATCTTGAACGTACTTTACATTCTACAGTAACATTCTTGTAAACTGTATTGGACATCATGACACGTTTAATATATTGACTAAAAACACATGAAATGGGCAAAATAGGCCCTTGTCGTCATTTGCCGCTAATTATAGTGTTCTCAATCGATTCCTCGTGATTATCTGCATAAAAAAACAATTATTTATAGTTTGGAAAACCACGACAATTCAAGATATTAAAGAAAATACATAAAATGGGTTAGATGGGGCAAAACGAGCCTTTGCCGTCAATTGCCGCTTATGAGAACGCCACCAATCAATTCCTCGTGATTTTCTACATAAAATAATATACGTTGAAACTGTAAGAAATAATGTAATTTCAAGATATTTACGAAAAACACATTAAAAGGGGTTAAATGGGGCAAAATGAGCCCTTGCCGTCATTGGCCACCAATAAAAGTTTCGCCAATCGATTTCTCGTGATTTTTTACATAAAATAGTATACTTTCAAAGTGTAAAAACAACGGCAATTAACAATATTGACGAAAAACACATAAAATGGGGTAACTGGGGCAAAATGGGCTTTTGATGTCATTTGCCGCCAATGAAAATGTCACAAATCGATTCCTCGCGATTTTCTTCATAAAATAACATACTTTAAAACTGTAGGAACGAAAAACACATAAATAAGGGGTAATGGGTACAAAACCGCAAAGACATTTTTTTTCGAAAAACAAACTTCTTCGTCGATCATTAGTTATTTTAAAAGATGAAGAAGATTTTTTTATTAAGTTTTGTTAGTTTTGTCTTGTTACATCTGGCGTCCAAATGTTAAGTGGTTGTATAGATTTATTGTACAATAGTTTTAAAAATGATGATAGATTAAAAAAATTATGACAGTTCAAATAGTTTGTTTTTTTTTATTAACCTCGTAATCTACGATGATAAAGCTTATACAATTATAAAGTTTTCTTTGACTTTTTAACGTTAAATCTTTTTTATCTGGTTCAAATTTATGGCATGGCTGTTATTCAGTTTTGAGAAGTATTAATTCACATAGTTTGTCACCTAATTCATGAATTAATAATGTCAATGAATTTCTTGATTGCATCCATAATTCTAACAATATCAAACAACCATTAGTAAATTTCTGTTTATTTTATTAGAGTCAAATAATCCTTTTAAAAATGTATGGAAGGACAAAAGGCTTATTCAACATTAAAGTTGAATTGTTTTAATTTTTTTCATTACATTATTTTCTTGGATGATTTCTTTTAAATGGAGAACGAAAAAAACTCGATAAAAAATGAAATAAAAAAAACTTGTAACTCGTAGTTATTCTTTTTTTTTTTTTTTGTTAAAGCAAATTTTTAATGGCAATTGCTTAAACATGTTTGGTGTAAACATTCAAACTCCAAAGCCCTAAAAAAAGTTGGAACGGTAGCTTAAACTCGCTCGGGCATAACTCAAGCAATCGGAACAATTATTTTTTCTAGTGATTTGTTAATATGTCTAGTTGATCCTAGGACTTTGCAGAACTCAATTTGATCAAATCGATAATTTTTGCAATCAAAAACATCGCCCCTACATTTTTTTTGCGCGTAAATTTCGCCGAAAATTCCACGGAGGCAGTCGTTTTTTTTAGGTTCATCTAGACATTCTTACAAATCACTGGAAACAAGAATCACACCACCCCAAACCAAACCTACTCCGGTGGAGTCACAGGTCGGCGATTGGACTCGCAATCCAAAGGTCGTCAGTTGAAACCATAGGGCGGAAGGTTCCTTGAAGTAGAAAAAGGTTTGAGTGTTCACCTCTTGAACCTATAGGTTCCAGCAGAAACTTGCAATAGAAACCACAAAAGTCGTTAAAGGTGGATGGTTTGTTGTACAACATTATATTGGATTCCCATTCACTAGAATATAGTTAAATTATTTATATTTTTTCCTCATAAGAAAACTGGAATAGAAATGTATTCTTTTCAAGTTTAAGGGAAAACAAAAAAAAAACTCTTAAAAACAACCTAAATAAAATTTCAAGTATCAATTTGGCTTGAAAATTTTAATGTTTCAGATTGTTTCTATCCTCGCCTGAATTTCTAAGTCTGTCAAAAACAATTCCAAAACATCCCTCTTTAAGCTTGTGGCTTCGAGAAGTATTCTCGATGACAACCTCCCAAAATCTTTTCATTCGTCAACCCCTCCTCGTTCAACACGCAAATCTCGCATCGCAACTTTTTGGCATCCAAAATTGGCATCTCACGCCTTGTCACCGCCCGGAGATCAAAGCCAAAAGGTTATTTGCACCTTTCCAAAAACCACTTTCCTCAATCCTGCGTCTTGGAAAACTCATTTCAAATTCCACGCACAAACATTTTCCAGCCAAAAAATACTCCCAACCTGCAAAACCATTTGTTCCGAAATCACTTTTCCAATTCTGCCAGATATTCACCTTTGCTTCTCCTCCTCGTAGAGCTGCCACCTTTACGAACGGGGGGTTGTCGTGTGATGTGTGTCACTTTTTGCTGCCACCCACTCTCTTCAACTCCTTCTCAAAGCACACTTTTCACGTGGAAAGCCTCACCTCGCTCCCTCTGGTGCAATATTCAAATCATTTTCCTGTTGCCACTTGAATTACTTTCTTTGGCGTCATTCACTGCTCAACACAAAACTCACTCAAAACACACAGAGCGAGTTATTCATTTCCCAGCGAAGAGATGAGATGTCACAGTCACTTCCGGTGGATGCTGCCCATCAGCGGCGATGATGACACTTTACCCCTAACAAGCTCTCCTCTCGGACGAGCAGAAAAACCTCCGGGAATATTACCACTTCACTGCTTGTTACGACCTTCCCTGAAGGCGCCCTTTGATCTCCACTGAGTTACTCAAGGTGTTGTGCACAGCTTCTTCTTTGTTTGATGCCAATCATAATTGGATTCACCAGAACCCAGCTCAACACTGCTGCGCGAACTCCGTTTGATGTCACTCTAGCTAACTCAAGCTCTCTTTACAGTTACGCGTCCGTTCTCCCCCCCCCCCTTGTTCCAGAACACGATTCAGCAGTGCAGTAACGAATCAACTCAACTCAGAACACACGCTCTGCGCTTCTTAATCCGCGTCTCTAATCTCTACCTCGAGGTTCTTCCTCCACGCCGATGTAGATCAACAACCCGCAGGAGCAAACGCGCGAAAGTTCGGCCTTTCCCAGCGAAGACGATGCGAACAACTGCCGGACTCGGCCAAGACCTTGCATGCAAGGCACCACCGTGTGTTCAAGTTCAAGATCGCGCTCGCTCTCTCTCTCTCTGCGCGGATTCTCTCTCGCGCGCAGCATAAGTCGGCTTTGATTCGGCTGCGCGGGAGAGAAAGAGTTTTATGCTAATGTTGCTTCTTCTGAAACCGTTCGTTAGGCGCGGTGAAGAAGACGCCGAATGGCTCTGTGCTGGTTGTGTGTTGGTGAAAAGTTAGCTGTTTCGTTTTCGGGACTACCGCAGAAAAGCACGACGACGACGACGGCTGACGCGGAAGGTATGGAACTGTAGGAAAACCCTCCCAAGAAGGTGATCGTAACTTTGAGGTTGAGGTTGGGA